>NC_133205.1:3384200-3496700 GCF_958299795.1 Porites lutea | reverse complement strand
ACCCCTAGTTGTAAGATCCCTGGTTGTAAGAACCCCCGGTTGTAAGACCCCTGGGTGTAAGAACCCCTGGTTGTAAGACCACTGGTTGTAAGACCACTGGTTGTAAAAACCCCTGGTTGTAAGACCCCTGGTTCTAAGAAACCCTGGTTGTAAGACCGCTGGGCCCAGTTGTTTGAAGGCCGGTTAACGCTTAACCCAGGGTTAAATTTAACCTGCATTTCTTTTCCTTGTCTTCTGAAGGATTTTCAAGGATAATATTCTCTGTTATTTTGAGAGCTTCCGATCATAATCTTGTAGACAAAAAGAATTAAAACTGAAATGCTTTCTAAGTTTTCAAATCTGAATTAAAATCTCGCACTAACCTTGGGTTATCTTAACCCAGCTTTGAACAACTCAGCCCTGGTTGTGAGAACCCCTGGTGTAAGAGCCCTGTTGTAAGACCTCTGGGTGGATGATCCCGTACGAGAGAAAGGAAATAAGAGAATTTTCCTGGATCCAAAAATTTTATATGAATTTAATGTTGACCTTCAACATGTACACTATTTAGGAGATGTAAATTACTAGGGTTAATCTCCTCTGAAATACAGGCTTTTTTAATTGCTACTTTTTGATAAGCGGGAAACTACTTGTAGTCTAGGAAGCTGGGGGAGTACCATCTTTAAGCTCTGTAACATAAAGTATGGCTTATCCAAATTTGTTTTTGGTTTGTAAACTACAGATCCTCTTTGAACAAAAACTCTGCAAACACATTCCCTATACGTATTTCCTCAAAGGTGAATGTCACCCCATGACAGTCCACAACTTCATCTCCTTCGAACCCAGAAAAGGCAGAGAGATCCGGCATATTATGTGCAACAGCAATACAATACTGAACATTTCTCCTCAGGACTAGGAGCTCATCAAATAAAACATCAAAGCCATGATAGATGTGGCCAATATTTCTTTGCACATCCACCTTATAGGACCCAGTTTGGGAAAAAATTAGCGAACCAGTAGTGATTTCATCACCAACAAAAACCTTTACAGTTGCTGATACTCTAGCATATCTGTCACGCTCTTCAAAAAATAGAGAGACTCCATGCAACACTATGTTCTTGTCTACAGTTAAATTGATTGGTTCAAATGTAGCAGGAACATTAGAAGAACTAAAAATATCAACATACTTATGGTATCTGCAACATCGTAAAGGGGGTCCCTTTCTTTGTTTTTCTGAAAATCCATGCAGAAGCGGAAGAGTAGGATCGTCAAATTGTGCGACAACATTGCTGGCTTCTTCCTGCGTTAAAATTTTGGTGACTGGAACAATCTCCATAAACTCTCTCTGTTCCATGAGTGGAAAACGCAGGTTTTTCATTACCTCTTCCCCAAGTATTTCCCTTTTGACAGAGCCTTCTGGTTTCAGATTTAGCCTATTGCATTGATGTTCTGCCCAGCCATCGACAGCCTGAAATAACTCGATCTCCTTAATATTTAATGTGTCCCTTTCCACTAACTCTTGCAGAAGAGACTTCTCAATTCCAAAGAATTCATTTGATTTCACAACGCGCATTGTCAGTTTGTCAACATAGTCCCAACAGAAATTCAACAGGTGATCATTTGAAAATTTCTTAGCGTGTTCCAAGACTCCAAGCACATTCGACGAGTCCAGATTATTCCCTAAAAAGACTGCACATTTTTTGGAAAGTCGAGGAATCATGTATTTTGCCGCAAGATATGCCACTTGCATCACGTTATTTTCGGTTAAGGAAACTTTATCGGTGTACAGGAATCGCAACAATTCAAACATACCGTCATAGTCACAATCAGGCATATTGATTTCTTCTTTGAAGTCTGCCATTTTGCCACAGAACATGGCGAAAAATACAGGGCTTCTGATTGCCAACAAAAACTTGTGAGCTGGGATCGCTATCCTCCTTTTTTTCCGGTCACTGCATTCGCCATATTGGGACGAACGAACAACAAATTTTACATCACTCAAAATATCATTGTTGAACAAAAATTTGCCTCTCTGTTGGAAAGCCTTTGGGAACTTGTCTTTCTCTGTATCCATATCCATCCATGGGTTATCGTCATAGAAATCCAACTTCAATACTGTGCGGAACATGATGTTTGCTCGAATGTTAATCCACGATTAAAGTTAAAGGGCGCTAACACCAATTGTGAGGCGAGCAAAGCGCGGGAAAGTTGATCCGGGATTTTCGCATTCTCGTCCCTCAGCCACTCGGTATTTTTGTAACCAACCACGTGACCAAGAAACGACGGGCTCTGGGGACGGGAAAGGGATTTCGGTTGCCTCGTTCACGCGCAGCTTGTCTCATCACGCAACGCTCCTGCTTTGCGTGACGAGACATACAAGGCGCAAGAGAACAAAAACGTGCGAAAAAATTGGCGCTTTTTCAGGTGCCTCCCTCCCTTCTCGTGGGAACCGTTGTTATTCGTCCCAGGCAGGCTCAGATCCTTAAAGGTACGGTAAAACGGACAACAAAAACGTTCAACTTCTTTCGCAACAATACTGCAAAACGAGTTAAAAAGCGATATAGCTCGTTTTTCCACCCACTTTCAATTCTGTCTTGCAACAAATCAGGTTGCTGCAGGTTGCGAAAAGTTGTTGTAGAAAGTAGTTCTACTTTCTGCAACATACTCTTTACGCGCGTGTTGCGCGTTTTACCAGCCCAAGGCAAACTTGTTTTGCAGCAAGTGACTAACTCCTGCAGTTAATTTAATCCTAACTCTATTGTATCGGGTGACTCCCGCGTAATTTTTATCCAATCAGATGTCGGTATTCACGCAACTTGCCGTATAAATTTTTTCTTTGCTGGGAGACAGGTTTGAACGTGGGTAGTAAAGCGCGCAACATCGCTATTCAACTCGTTTTGCAGCTGCTGCAATGTTGCAAAACACGTTGTACGTTTTCGTTCCCCGTGTTAACATACCTTAACAGGCACCCCCTTTTTTAAACTGAAATAATATAAATTGGTTTTGCCAACAAAAATAGTTCATAGTATTGGCAAAACCCTTGTTTACAGGGTTGATACCATGGGAAGACATGTACGGGCTTAGCGCAAAAGGAGATTGAAGAGTGAAGGGCGCAGCCTTCGGCTTTCTTGGCTAAATTACAGCAGTAAAAGTAACCGCTTTGGGGAAACCCCCTTCGGGTCAGGGTCTAGGTTAAATTTATTAGAATAAAATAATACATGAGGCACACTAAAACACATTTGATTGAGTGCTACCACTGTCTTTTTGTTCCACAGTACTGGCAGTATACTTTATTCTACTGGCAAATGACACTGTTCACTGAGACTTCCATGTGATATAAAATACCATATTTCCTCAAATAAGCCTTCCTTCGATTAATGGCCTCCCTGGAATAATCACCCCTCCCTTTGATCCAGCAAAACTGATCACTGAAGACGCCGACGACATTGACATCAAAAATTAATCAAGGAACCAAATTCGGAACAACTGAAAAGCCCATGTTCAGTTTTTTTGATGTGGTTATTTTTTTATTTAATGGGAAAATACAACTTTAGGGCACGACTGCCAGTGAACAATATCTGAAAATAATTGCCTCCCTTGAATAATCGCCTTACCTTGAATAGCCAGCCCCTTTTAGCATGAAAAAAGAGATAATAATTATTGTCCCTAATTTATTGTCCCTAGCTATTCATTTGAGGAAATACGGTACAACTGAAAAGTTTGCTTCTTAATTATTAAAAACAAGTTCAATATAAATATCCAAGTAAGAGTATTGCAATTTTTCAAAGCATAATCAGTCTAGATATATCTCAAGGAAGCCAAGTTTCTTTTTTCAGGGAAGAAATTTATAAATTACATGGCTTTGATCAGTTTTCTCTGAATTAAAATATCTTCTACCTCTAAGCATATGTAGTAAAGTTGAGGAAAGTGTGAAAACTAGTTCATCTAAACATGACCTGTAGTTTATTCTATAACCAGACTTTCAATGTCTGAGCACTCGAGCTTGAAAGTTGGGCGCGCAACAGGAATCTTGACAAATCGCAAGAAAATTTATTATAGTTTTTGAAAACATTTTGTGGATCATATTGGAACCTCCCCCTCCCCTAAGACTTAGGGCAAAATGTTGGCTTAGGGGAGGGGTGGGTGGGCAGTTTCCTAGAAACATGTTAATAATGGTCCCATTTTTTTAGGAACCAAAAAAAAAAATGCTACATACCTGAAAATAAAAGGAAATGCCTTTAAAGTATAAACTTCTTCCTTTAACTGATACTTGATGTTTTGTAGGATGTGCTGATTTCTCTGACCTTACCGCATAGGATTTGCGTAAACCACATATGCAATGCATTATGCCCTTGTAATAGCTTATCTAATCACATATAGTTCATAATTGTTTCACGTATATAAGCACATTGATTTACCAAATAAATGTAGTAGTAGAGTATATGACTGAGACCACTTGAGGCATTGATCCAGTCTCGAGTTAAGGCAACAATAGCTATTTATCGACTTAGAACTACATGTAACAGGTCACATTTAGATGAGCTAGTAGGGGTCACACTTTCCTCAACTTTACTATACATGGTTAACAGAGTGGAATGGTTATCAGACAATTAGACTCCTTAGGGTGGCTTGACTGGATTTTTTAGGGACTACAACTCCCTACTTTAAGTGTGTTTACCATGTTGGCATTAAAAAATACAATGCAAAAAGGTTACCACAGCTGCACTGTATAAAGATGAAAATTTGTTGATCCATGTTTTATTGACATCACAGTTACCATGGCAACATAATGACGCCATTACGTTTTTTACTTGCCTTTGTATTTCTCGGTAATAGGAGTTTTTTTTCAGAAATCGCTTAGGGAGCTTGTACCTCCTTAGTTGCCTCGATTGTGGCAAAGTTTGAACAAATTCTATAAGAGCGTTTTGGAAATATTCCGAAACAAAGTTTGAAGGGTCATAAAAACAGTGAATAAACATGCTATCAACATAATAAGCTCATATCTAAAGAAAATGGTGAGGTCTGTAAATGCAGTTTCATCTCATAGTGGTTTGATTTCATCTGAAACTTTGTTCGAAAAAAGAGGGGGATGCTTTGGCCAATTGCAAAAAAGAGGAATTTGATTAGGCTAGGTTCGGCTGCTTGCTTTACCATTTTTGTATGTAATTTGGTCCATGCCTATAAATTTCATGGTTATTTAAAAACTGCTCGATAAATTTTTTTAAAAACTCAACAATCCCAAGATTAATTATCAGTTTACATCTCTTCTGTTTCAAGGACATTGAAAACAAGGAAGGTAATTAAATGGGGCTTCAAATGTCACAAATTTTCCCGGCCCAGATTTGGTGTTTACAAGTGAGCCTCCTAATTATTCACTGGCATTGTTTTCATATTTCATATGCACTCGCACAACTTTAATTTGCATTCAAAAGGACCCTGGATTACTTTCCCCAGAATTTCCGAGATATGCTAATGTAGCAGAAGTGGTGAAGAAAATGTCTGTAGCATCACTTTTTCATCATGAGGGATGCAGCAAGCAGGCCGGCATGCCTCTTAATATAAAGAAAACAAAATACAAGGTGTAAGCCGAGCCAGCCCAGTAAAGTGGGCCAGCCTGGCTGACCTCATATACACAGGCCCTAAATCTCATTTGCAATGCAGGCTTGCATCGCTGCTACTTTTCAATCAGAGAGAAACTGTTTGTTGTCTACTAAGCTGAGGGAGTATCCTCCTTATGCTCTGACTTGCATTCAATTTTCTCCCTGTTTTGTAGACTATAGATCTTCTGTAAACAAAACCTCTGCCACCACAGTTCCCGTATCCATAAAGGAGAATGTCACCCCATGACAGTCCACAACATTCCAATCTCCATAATCATAAAAGAAAGAGATAGAGGGCATATCATGTGAAACAGCAATACAATACTCAACATTTCTCCTCAGGACCAGGAGTTTATCAAATAAAACATCAAAGCCGTGATAGATGCGATCAATATTTGTTTGAACATCCACCTCGTAGGTCCCAGTTTGGGAATAAAACAGTGAGTCACCTCTCATTTCACCACCAACATAAACCTTCACAGTGGCTGATACTTTAGCATACATGTCACACTCACACTCTTCAAAAAATAAAGAGACTCCATGCAACAATACGTTCTTGTCTACAGTTAAAGTGATTGGTTCAAATGTGGCAGGTTTATTGCAACAAATCGTAACGTTAACACCTTTATGATATCTGCAACATCGCATAGGGGGTCCCACTCTTTCTGTTTTTGAAAATCCATGCAGAGGCAGCACATTAGGATCGTCAAATTGTGCGACAACGTTGCTTGCTTCATCCTGTGTTAATATTTTGGTGACTGTGACAATCTCCATAAACTCTCTCTGTTCCATGAGTGGAAAACGCAATTTTTTTATTACCTCTTCCCCAAGTATTTCCCTCTTGACAGAGCCTTCTGATTTCAGATTTAGCCTCTTACATTCTTGTTCTGCCCAGCCATCGACAGCTTGAAATAACTCCACCTCCTTAATATTCAACGTGTCCCTTTCCACTAACTCTTGCAGAAGAGACTTTTCAATTCCAAAGAATTCATTCGATTTCACCACGCGCATTGTCAGTTGCTCAACATAGTCCCAACAAAAATTCAACAGATGTTTGTTTGAAAATTTCTGAGCGTGTTTTAAGACTCCAAGCACATTCGATGAGTCCAGATTATTCCCTAAAAAGACTGCACATTTTTTGGACAGACGGGGAACCATGTATTTCGCGGCAAGATATGCCACTTGCATCACGTTGTTTTCGGTCAAGCAAACTTTATCCGTGTACAGGAATCGCAACAATTCAATCATACCGTCATAGTCACAGTCAGGCAGATTGATTTCTTCTTCGGTTTCAGCCATTTTGCCACAGAACATGGCAAAAAATACAGGGCTTCTGATTGCCAACAAAAACTTGTGAGCTGGGATCGCCATCTTGCTTTTTTTCCGGTCACTGCATTCGCCATGTTGGGATGAACGAACAACAAATTTTACATCGCTCAAGATATCATTGTTGAACAAAAATTTGCTTCTCTCTTGGAAAGCCTCAGGGAACTTATCCTCCTCTGTATCGATCCACGGGGTATCTTCATCCAATAACGTTAACATGATTTTTGTTCTCAAGATTATAAAAAGTTCAATCGAGGATACCTAACCAAACAACCATTTTCAAGCGGGCGAAAGCGCGGGAAAGTTGATCCGGGATTCTCTCGTAGCAGTTTTGGTCTCGTCACGCAACGCTCCTTTGCGTGACGAGACCAAAACACTCAGCTGAGCTGGCTCATATAGGAACTCTAGCTTATTCGAAGGAACTCCTAAAACTCATTTGAAAAGCAGGTAAATTGCACCTTTTTTTCTCTTCGACACGATGCTTTATGCTCGTGCGAATCACTTCTTAAAGAGGTCGTTTATTAGATACACACATGGATGCGACATGGATTCAAATTATTTTGTAATACAAAACTGCACAACAATAGACCTTCTAGCTTCAGAATGTTTTGTTTTTCCCAGTGAA
Source organism: Porites lutea (assembly GCF_958299795.1). NCBI lineage: Eukaryota > Metazoa > Cnidaria > Anthozoa > Scleractinia > Poritidae > Porites > Porites lutea. Next base: position 3,489,173 of record NC_133205.1, on the reverse strand, counting down.
GGTCCGAGGGGAATTTGCCACTTTATATTGCCATAAATCATGCGTACACATGTGTTTCTTGTACTGCTGTTGTTGACAAGTGCTGCTTCAGGCAGTAAAACACAACTCAGCTAGGTCTGTCAAGTATATACAGTCAGAACTAGAACTAAAAAACATGTTGGGTCCTACACACATGTCCTATATAGGTTCCAGGCCCTTATGGTTTCAACCGACTCGCGGGCTCATAGCAATATAATATCAACAGCTGTGTTATGTAAAATCATGGAACATATCAGAGAGATAAGTGGGGAAGCCGGTCTCCAAAAAAATTTTGAAAAACTTTTTTTTGGCCCTTCAGGCCCCAGTTTGGTCTAAAAATAAGAGGAGGGGCTGCCCCCGCGGCCCCTCCCCTGGATCTGCCACTGTAAACATGATTATGATTATAACACCAGCGTGTCCAAATTGAAGAAATCTCTATCTTTGGAACTACTAAGCGAGAGATGAAAATCCCATCACCTATAAATTTTCCATAAATAAGTGTACAATGATATTGCTTTGCCTGTTCCGCCTTATTATAAATTGTCTATTAGGGAAAAAAGAAATTACTCGATAAACGCATTTGTCCATCCATCTGTACATCATGATTACTTTAAGTATAGTTTCTTTCCAAGAACTATAAGGGACTAGAACTGTTAATTACCTGAAACCAGCACTTAATTATTCAGCATTTTGCAGAGCAAATTATTTTAAAGTATAGCAATTTTTAAATTATATATTATATATCTAATTTTTATATATATTTATATTTATATTTGTATTTCTTAACTCTTCTTAATGTGTAAAACTTTGAAGAGTAATAAAGTAGATGTAGATGTAGATGTAGACACGCATGGGAATATGACAAAAGTTGAATGAAACGTACAGTTCTCTATCTATACTACAGAGTTATCACATGACCTACGTTGGGAAAACAAAAAGGTCTATTTCAAACACCAGAAGCATATAACCTCCCCTCTAACTTCCCCTATCTGTGTAGAATCATACTGGGATTATAGTTGTCCAATCAGAAGCGCATGGAAATTTTTTTGCCCAAATGTGGAATCAGAGAATTGAAGGCATCCCCTTTTAAAAAGTAGCCGTGTTAAATAACGAATTCCACAACTCAAAAGTAAATGTTGAGCCATTTACATTTGTTGAACAACCTTATCAGAAGACAAAAAAACTTTTATTTTCACAGGTAGTGGAGCCGACAAGTGTGTTGTCAAAATTTGAATGCACTAAGCTGCACTATGGTGAGTACAAAATAAATAGTTTTCTCCTAATTTCTTTCTACCCTCTTAGAACTCCCTCTTCTTCCATCTCCTGTAACCCACCCTCCACTACCCTGCTGAGGAAACACGTTGAATTGAATACCCCATTCTTAAAAGTAGTGGTCAAGGAAATAAAATATTAACAGATGGCATTTAGAGGCTCTAATTAGGTGATTGTAGACTACTAGACTGCAAAACAGTCGGTTTTTTTCTCAAAATCAGTAAAGAAATCGGTAAAGGCCTTTTGTTTGACTGCTCACGCGTAGTTGAATACGCAAAAATACGGACTGTTTTGCAGTCTAGTAGACTACTGGTAGCCGGGTTTTATTGAAACCCCTGCTTATTTTTTAGCAAAAGCATACTTGTCCACATTATGTCCTCATATCCTGAAATGTAAATTAAAATGTATCTATGAGAAGAAACATTTTGTTTCCTCCAAGGTTTCTTTAAGTTCTAGTATAAAAACCTTTCCATTCTATTGCAATTTTTGACTGCCCTCTTCATCAGGGACTGTTGTAAGAGAAGCTGTATTTGTGACATCTGACAGCCAATCTGCACAATTTGTATTATTGTCCCCAGAGGCTGTTGTAGTAGCTGTTGTACATCCTTTAGTTGTTTATTTACCAGTATTTATTTTATTCTTTTGCTGCATTTAAAGTAAATACATACATAAAATTTAGATGGATGAAGCAAAGGAGCCCATGGAAGCCAATAAGGCTTATGAAAAGGGCTATCTTTAAAAATATATGATTAAATTATGAGTTAAAATATTTGCATCAGCAAGACAATCTAACTTAACACATACAATTTCTTTATAACATAGAAAATAGTTATAAATAGGACAAAAATAGATAAGGCTAAATGGAAAATGTAAAAATGAAAAAAGGAAAAGTGAGAAAAAATGCAAAACAAAAGTCTCCATAGTTCCAATAGGGTTGGAGAGGCTGAGGGGTGTTGGCTTTGTCTGTTGGCCAATGCTGGCCAACCACTAACAATGACTAAAGCCCTGCTGGGAGAAAGTTTGGTCAGCAGAGTTTGGTTTGCTGTCTTTTATGAAGTCCAGTTTATGTACTCTGTCTGCTGTAATTTTTAATGAGCAGCTGCAGATGGGAGAAACGTTTGGCATGGTATTACATGTGTATTTAACGATAGACCTTTGCAATTGTCAAACTGAAATATCACTGCAATGGGCAAAGAGTATGCTAACCATTCACAACATAAATTATATAAATCATTTCAGTCCCTATTGCTCTATTGCATAAGCCAACTTTTTACCTTAAATTCAGTGTTAGCATAAACTAAAGCATTTCTGGCCAAAAAGGCAGTTTCGGTTAGATCATTCATTTTATCAGCTTCTATAGAGCGTTTTCACATGATGTCACGGCGGCCATATTGGTGTTCCAAAACAATGAAACGGCAGCCATGTTGGTGTACCAAGAAAATTCTCTGGGAGTTTAACTCTTTTCTTATGTAAATGCCGTTCTTTTGTTCCAATAAATTAGCATAGATTCTGGCCACGTGAGTGAAAACGCTCTATAGTTTGAGGAGTGTTGAGCTTGTAAACGTGCTATAGTTTTTTTTTTAACTGAACTGGCTGGCCATGAAGCAAAACCCAAGTTTTCTGGCAGCAAAGCCTCTAGATAGGCCCGCTCGTTTTTAAGCAATTGAAGGAAAGTCGTTCACTAAAAGAATGCGTTTTGCCTCAGGGAGTGGTCAGCTAGGCCATTCTTATGTTCATACATGACTTTATTTATGGCCAGAAGAATTTCTCTTCTCTCAAGTGTGAGAATTGGCCATTTACAGAGCCTAACAGGCAAATTGGTTACTCCAAAAAAAGTTCTGATATCCTCAAGGGGAACATCATTGTTAGACGTCATTGCGTCGTGCAAAAAATGGGGGCGGGGAGGGATGGGGTGCTGTTATGTCCAGTAACATGGCACAATTCACAGAAGCTTGTTCTTTGTCTCGCTCCTGTATATAGATAGAGATATCAGATTAAGGAAAGAGTTTCCTTATGTTGGACAAAAAAGAATTAATCCGCAGATGAAGTGGAATAGATGCAATCTCGAGGACCAGGAGGCTCTGGGGACACAGGATTGAAATCCTAGATTTTAGGGCTTCTGGTCATTTCTGATTTTCTACAACGTTTCTAATAGCGTTCACTGACTCTTGTCGAAGTGTCAATGACCGTAAATAGGTGATTCAAAGCTTTTCAAAGAGAATCCTCCAACTTACTGTTAAATCGGAATTGACCAGAAGTCCTAAAATCTAGGACTTCAGCCCTGTGTCCCCAGAGCCTCCTGGTCCTCGTGCTTAGGCCCCAAGGAGGCTCTGAGGACGAGAATGGAATAGATGTGGAGAATATCACTCTTACATGTAAAATAACCTCCAATGGAAGTTTTGTTTTCGTTTGTTTGTAAAAAGAAAAGACTGAGAAAAATCCGCTTTCGTTTCTCACGATGGGTGTTTAGAATCTGGGTCATAGAGATTGCCGCCTGTTGGTGGCACATTTTTCCCGTTTGCCTGATTATTATAGACCTTCTCCATTTTGGGGTTCAGAAACCTAATTGGTAGATCATTGGCCTGAGTCAGTGGCTTAAAATCCGTAATGGTGCCCTCTTGTCGGTCGGACGCGAGGTCCTCATTCGAGTAAGCCCGCATAGAATTAAAGTGCTTCTGCTTCCACGCTCACATTTGATGGGAAAGCTTGGAGGGTTTGTTGCCAGAAATTATCCATTGACGAAAGTCGTCCATTCTTGGACTTTATGCCCCCCTGAACCTCTTGTAAGGTTTTCAAAATAGATGGCAGGACACCTGTTCTTCGTTCAGGACACCATAACAATAAGTATTTTCTATTAATTTCAATACTAATCAGTAAACTGGCAATACGTATCATCTCTTTATTGATCTGAAAACAATGTATTTTAAGTACGGATTTCCTGCATTTCTCATTGAAAAATTATTTCAAGCATAAGTGAAGTGTTGCTACTTGAAATCGTGAAATAAAGGGAAGAACTGTCACACATCGCGTTGTGATAGTCGCGTGATTTATTGCCATTAGATGTAAGCTATGTTTCAGTGCAAAATCTCCAAATGCTGAAGAAGTCCGTGATGACTTGATGTAAGGAAAACCGGAAATAGATCATGGTATGATGAATGCCAATTTTGAGAACAAACTTTTTTTAATGGAAGCTCAGACTGTAGGCATCGTTCTATGTTGATCGTATTCCGCAAGAATGTAGATTTGTCAAAAAAACTCCCTTTCATCGTGATCTTAGAGCCAATTCATCCGCATGTTGATTTGTCAGGGCTGCAATCTCTCCTCCGCAAAAAAAAAAAAAAAAGAGCGCGCGGCCTCTGCGGATGAGAGAGAGGACTGCAAGTTTTAGAATACCAAAACGAGTTATTTCTAGATTCAGGTCCGGGAATGTGACCTAAGATATATCTAGTTGAGGAAATTTGTCACCGGCTTTTTAGCGATGTTATCAGTGGGTAGAAGATGAAAATGAAGTCCTACATTTGGTGCCTTTTTTGGAGGACATTTTCTGGTAAAACCTGAACTGGAGCTCTTTCGAACTGAGCTCTGTTGTGGTTAAACTCATGCGACCGTAGACGATTAGAAGGCGGAGTCGACTGACCCTTCAGAATCGTTTTTGTCTTTAATTTGCATACCCTACGTAAAACGTGTTTGACAACAATACTATCCGGTCTCAGATGCAGTCTTTGAAACCACTTTTTCCATGCAGAAGATGTATCGGTTATTACATGCAAAGCTGGCCTTGACACGAGTTAAAGTTCCAAATAACCCCTACAATCCAAGGGCAGGGTAAAACACTTAACTCAGTTTCTCTAAACAACGATTAAACCTACTTCGACTCCTACTTCGAGTCGAAGTAGGTTTAATCGTTGTTGCAGAGACATTTGCAGGAAAGCGGAAAAGAGTTGCAGTCCAAGGTTGTACATGAATGAGTTTCCATAGCCATTTTCAACTGCAGTAAAGAGCGCCAAGTTTATGAAGATACCCATGTAATCTTCCAAAATATTTTGACATAGTCCTCTTATACGTCCGCAAGTGCGATTACATCCATTATTTTGCATGAAATTAAAACGAGAACTGAAAACGTGACCGCCATTCGTAAACAGACCTTTCAAAATTTCCCCATTGGGTATTTCACGGCAAGTTATTCAATATTGCTGAATTATTCCCACTTCTTAAAGATGCTCCTGAGGATTCATGCAACTCTCACAATTTATGTTACGCAACAACGCCACTCGTGAGTTTGTCGTGTTTGGGTGAATTGGCAAAAAATCAAAACATTAAAACACAGTGAAAACAGCGCCTTGACGAGTTTTACCGGCTATGCGAAAAAGTGGGTGAAAAAAACAAAACCAGTATGTTCAAACCAGTTTTGTTAGGAGCCGTCGAAGTGTATAAACCAGTAAATGTTGGCTGACTGCGTTTGCTTGAAAACTCATTTGTTTATTGCCGTATTACGGCGAAGGGTAAAAATTCGGCCGTGGGTGGTTTTTCCTACACTGAATTTAGTTGTAACCCTTCGCCTACTGTCTTCCCCATTTACAGTACACAGTTCATGACAGATTAGACTGAAGTCTATGCGAATATCAACACTGAAATTGGCATACAACCCCGTGGAACAAAATGCTCGGCTTTTTGCCCTTGCGATCGAAATTTCAGGGAGTTCATATAAATAGCAGAAATACTGTGTCGAAAATAAGAACACTTCGTAGGAAGTTTGATTCAAGATTCCTTTCTACTGGTCAACTCTCTTCAAATTCCCAGGACTCAAGGTAAGAATGAGAATATATATGTATATTTTTCTCTCCGTTCATAGAACCAAATATTAGTGTTTTAGTTCATGTTATCGGTACAGTTGTTTGAAGTATAGATCTTTTTGGACTAAACTCCGCCAAGTTTTTTAAGTGTCTATAAATTATATCCGTTAGATTTGAGGTCTTAGAAAAAAACTGTGAATAGTAAATTTTTTCCAGCATTCGAAGCAAAATACTTTTATTTTTAAAACTGAAAGATCTACTGATCTCGATGACTTTTCCAACGTTTCTATACAATTCTATGCTAAATTCCACACGGGTTTTGACTAAAGATAAGCTCGACATAACGATCTCGTCAACCAGTTTCATATCTCAAATCTGGCTTTACTCTAGACAGTTAAACTTTGTCTTTGTGTGTTTTTTTTTTGCATACCAAATTTGATAACAATATTATTTGTCTTCGGGCTCAGTTTTTTGTCAAACAAACTAAGACACATCACGCGCGATCTCGGTTTTACTCCACCTTCAAGCTACTCCGAGAAGGTCTATCATTTTTTGGTACAATTGTCCCTTTTCAATTTCATTCACAGCTGGTTTTCCTTGCAGAATAAATGCAAAAGACATGGGCAGTTTTCCGTGACAAGGAAACAAAACCATTTTCTTCAACTCTGCTATAAAGGCAATTCTGCACGGGAATTCGTCGTATATAATGTAATTTAAACAGCTGAATGTCTTGGTCCTTAATTTCTTTTACTCTAAAGAGCGGCCCAACTTTAATCCCCGAAAAGGACTGTAATACATTGCGTGACAGTGTTTTGCTTTCATGGATGGCAGGACACAAACACAACGCATTTCAGCTGACGTAATACTGTTTATAAACAAACCCATTCACATACCCGAAAGGCCAATAAAATGGCTATATTTGTCTTGACCCTTCAATTAAGTCGAAAATGAGACACCAGTAAACCGGCCTTGCCTGTTTAACGGGATAGTGGGACACTGATGTACGTGATGTTGTCTAAAACTCTTGAATTTTACTCAACGCTCATCGCCTTGCACGAAATGTCATTTTTAGAAACCATTTGGTGCCCAGACGAAGTTTTGGCTCCGTGTCAACTGTCCGCAAACCTCGTATTTTCCAAAAACGTCTGATGAATACAGCAATCTCACTTTACAAAATCTGAAAAAGGGACTGCACTAGATTGTTAAGAGATCCGCTTGACTTAACCCTTTAGGTCCCAATAGTGATCAACATCAATTTTCTCGCAACAATATCCATACAATGTCAAAAGATAAGGTTGTGAGAATTAACAAAATGATCGCATAAGGGAAAATGTTTTGATCTTTATCAAAATATCTCAATTCATTCATGAAAGAAATGTATAGAGATCAGTTTGGAGAATTTGTATGTGGATATTGGGGCTTAAAGGTTTAAGACATGTAGAAGAACATGTCTGCTAACCAGAGGAACTGGGAACGAGGTTCGTTTGCACGGTTTGCACGCAGGCTCAACACGCAGTTTCACGTGAAAATCCGGGCACCTGAGAGACAGCTTGCACCCCGCGAGTTTTTGAAGTGATGTAAAATAAGATGAGAATAGCGCGACATTTCTCTTTCGCAAATCGAAATTGTTTCGTAATAAGAGTTAGACATTACGTAGCGTTTTCGGGAGCACCCAATCAATGGGCACTGTCGACACAATCAATAGGCCCCAGGCCATACTGGTTTCCCTCTTTTAAAAACCCTAGGGTGAAGTCGCAACGGACGTAGATCGGGAATTACCATATTCCTCTGTGTATGAACAAAGTGGGCTATAAGCATGCTGGCAGTATCCTTTATGATCACTCCGAAAAGATGATAATTCAGAGGGGTTTTTTATTTGTTGCAGCCATAAACCGCTGAATAAGCGTCTTAGAGAGGATGCAGAAGTGGTTGTTATTGGCGGTGGAGCCTTGGGTACTAGTATTACCTATCACCTGGCAAAAGGTGGAATGAAAGATGTGGTTTTACTTGAGAAGTCAGAGCTCACAGCCGGCTCAACTTGGCACTCGGTAGGCTATTTTAACACCAGCGATAAATGGACTCTTATCGGCATAGGAGAATTCAATTGAATGGCAACACCATAGGTTTTCAACCGCACTCTCAAAAGTTAGAACCAACCTTCTCAAACTGATCAATAATTCATAAAGAAAATACAGAGGAATGTGTAATGAGTGTATGGAAATCAGATGAAAAACTGCTCATTTCTGCATCCTTAATTTCTTCTTCTAAAATCATTTTGTTTGAGAAGTAATATCAAGTCCAAGCACTCTGCTGCGCGTCGTATTTTCAACTCTCTTCTCGGTGTTTCTTCTGGTGATGAAACACTGAATCTTATGCTTGATGTAATACCTGAAGCACAAGACGGCAAGGAAGTTCCCCTTCCACTCTTTAATCATTTTCTTTGAGTCTCTCTAAGACGTACATTTAGAGCAGGTCCCCACGGCGTGTGTACAGAGGGCGGGTGGGATTGCACCACATTCAAATTTCACTTCATCCTGTTGCTGATCAGAAGGTGGACGAAAAGCTGTACTCTCACTCAATCTTTCATTTCTGGTCTGATCGGGTTACTAGTATTCTCATCGTCAACTGAGTTTCCGTTTTTCTTTCAGCTCGGCGTTACTTCGCATTACAATCCAGTTGTGAACATAAAGCCATTAACACACTATAGCATGTTGTTATACAAGCAACTTCCACAGGAAACTGGTCAGGTGAGTTCGGGGGGTGAGGGGGGGGGGGGGTTATTCCTTATATTTGCCTTCCCTTATAGGTATGTGCCGCCCCAAAGGGTGTGGTTTTTGCACCGTTTTGGTCTGAGAACGGATATAGACTTTACCCATTTTAGTCTGAATTCTGGTAAGGTTTCCGGGGGAACTACGGGAGTTTATAAACGTGTTTGTCTTTTCAATTCGAAATGAATAAGAAAGAAGAGTAATATGCCAATTCGAAATGGATTAATCTTTTTGTTGGCATTCTAATAAGTAATAATGACATAATTTCTGCCTACGCCAGGTCTGAAAACGGGTATGGATTTTAGAGGCCTGGTCTGAAAACGGGTGTGAAAAACGACAATCTTTTGGTCTGAAATAGGATCGGGATTTGGAGAACCAAACAAATTCGCAGGAATACCCCTGGGGGAATATACACCTGTTTATGGTTAGTTTTCTTGCAATATCCTCGATTTCAGGAGGTTCTAAAAAGTTGCATCCCTTCCACCGAGGGCTAGCATAACCCAATTCAAGCTTCTTTGACTACTTTGTCTCAACGAACGTGATGCGAATGCGTCAGAAGCCTGCAGTTGTTTCCTTCTTCACTTTCATATCACGGAGGATTTTGTGAATTATTTTTCTCTTTTTGTGTATCTTTTTTTTTTCGGTTGTTAGGACGTAGGGTTTCATATGTGTGGCAGTATAAGAATATGCACAACTCCTGAAAGACTTGACGAGGCAAAGTATCAAATGCAGAGGCATGGCTGGATGAAGTCACCACAGAGGATAATTACAACAGAAGAGGTCACCAAGGTTCATCCGCTTCTCAATGTAGATGATGTACTTGGAGCTTTGTACTTTCCTGGTAAGGAATCATTAAGTAGCATAGATGCTCTTTTTTCTATTCCATTGGTTACACGGCTATGTGGGTCGCGCTTTTCGATGCTGTGGGGGGTTTTGACGTGGAGACGACACATGATGGTCTCTTTCGAGTCTCTCTTGCAGTTTCCTGTTTGGCCTCTCGCTTTTGCCTTCTCTTCCCTTTATTTGGCTTGGTGCAATAGTAAACGTCCATTGTGGTATAATCACAGGCGGCCCAGACTCTGCTGGTCGGAGTTCGTTAGACTCTGAATTTACAACAGAAGGTATGAGAGTAAACAAAATACGTCATAAATTCTTTAAAATGGCTTTACAAGCAAAGAAACAGTAAATGACAAAACAAAAACACAAGGTGTGTAATTTTCATTTCTATTTTTGTCAAACAATGGAATCACTTAGGACGTATTTTGTTTATTTTCATACATTCTCTTAATTCAAAGTCTAACGAACTCCCACAGAGTCTGGGTATAATCATAATCAGACTTATACGCAATTAGTTTACTTTTCATGAATCGCGTTTTCAGAGGATGGCTACACTGACCCATATTCCTTGGCCCAGGCCCTTGCAATTGGAGCGCGGATGTATGGGGCCGAGATATACATGCCTGCACCAGTCACTGGACTCAATCTCAGATCTGATGGAAGATGGGATGTGCTCACCCCACACGGGACGATCAAAGCAAAACAGGTTGTTAATGCGGCAGGTAACGGAAATAGAAATTAATATCAGTTTACTCTTGATTGGTTCTTAGTTACAGCTATAACAATAACAAATTCTGTTAAATCAGGAAAACGTCTGTTTAGTTAGGCTTGAACAACACCTTTTATCCAGATTGCTCCGAGCGTTTTGAAGATCTCATATGGTTCGAAGTGTCGGATGAGGCGCGAAATGGTCCAACTGTCATTTTATTTGGGTCAGGTAATTGGAGATTCTCCCCAACAGGTCAAGAGTGTTCTTCCAGGACTGTGTGGTTCTGAACAGAACTGTTGTTAATATTAAGTGACGTAGGCTCAAACCGTTTACAACTGGGATGTTCATTCTGCCCCAGCTCGCAGCTCCACGGGTCTACCTTACAGTTATATCTTAACTACAAGACTAAAACAAGAATTGCGTACTTAATCTAATCTTGTCTAGGAAGTGTTTAGTTGTTTGTAGCATGTAAAAATGTAAAACGATCACTTGAAATTGAACTTTATTCGGCAATATTCCTTATCAACAAATAACTTCCTCCTTTTTTTTTCTCGTGAAGGTTTTTGGGGGCGAGAGATAGGACGCATGGTCGGAACCGAGCTTCCCTTGGGCGTGGTATATCATCAGTACATGGTAACTGGAACAATTCCTGAAGTAGCCAATTTAAAGAAAGAACTTCCTTTCATGAGAGATTTGGAGGGTTCAGTTTACACTCGCCAGGAGAGACAAGGGATTGCAGTTGGCGTCTATGAGAGTGCTGAAAAAATGAAGATGCAAGATGATTGGTAAGTTTTAGGAGGTTTCACTCTGTCAGCAGAGTCTTGCTGTTGCCTGCTCGATTTTGGCGTTTGAAGAAAGACTCTGCATGAATCAAGTAAGATTTTTGTTGGTCATTGCTGGGTCAGATCTGCTTGGGTCAAATTCAACTTCGATACAGGCATGTAATTAATCTCTATGCCTATATTTTCCAGGTGGGATGCGGTACCCGAGGGTTTCGGGAAGGAATTATTCGAAAGTGACTTGAACCGAATCAGCGATTACGTGGAATACTCCATGAAACGAACACCCGTGCTCGCAAACGCTGAAATTACAAGTGTTGTATCAGGTCCCATTACCTACTCACCCGATGCTCTTCCTCTGGTTGGTCCCGATGCACGGGTTCCTAATATGTGGCTGGCCCTCGGAACGGGTTACGGGATTGGTTTGGCTGGTAGGTTCATTCAGACTTTAATCATCACCAGATCCAAATCCTGCTGCACTACAGTGCCGTAGCCAGACCAAACGGCCAACCGAGGCAGGCGGGAGTTGCTAGGGGGGTTCGGGGGCATGCCCCCCCCCCCCCCCCGAGAAATTTTGAACTTTAGTCTCTCGGAAATGCGATTTGCAGCGTTTTCTGGGCCTTTCGGTAACTTTTTTTCGAGTTAATTTAAGTGGAATTTAAAAAGCAATAATCAGAAACAAGCTACATAATCTGGGTGACCGTTAACCTCGCCAATGGTTTTGATCAGTATTTGTTCAAAAAAAATTTGAGTTAACGTACGTAGCCCCTTGAGATCGATGATATGGTAATTTTTTCATAGTATATTGACTGAATTGCTGAATTCTTTGTAATATCATGATGCGTTAAAAATATCCGATGATCGCTTATGTAAAATAAAAATGATCGGCGAAATTCGTCAAAATTTTACCGAGGCGATTGCCTCGGTTGGCCTCATACTAGCTACGGCACTGCACTAAGTAATAAAAATTGACCATACAGCGTAAAACAGTTTGAAGCTAAGGACATTCTCGGGCTGTTTTTTCTTTGCTGGTTTCCTCAGTGGTCGATTTGCGCGCGATCCACCTTAAGATCATTTCCACACTGGCAAAACATACCACCAATTTATTAAGTAAGGCCTGGACAAACGTGGAGAGCCCTTAATCCTTTGATTACGCAAAGCTCTTGTCGGGTCGTTTAAGCTTTAGTTGCAAAATAACTTTGAGATCTTTGCCGCCCAAGATAAAGCAAATGGAGCGAAAGTTATTCTGCGAAGTTAGTTGTCATGGAAAGCTAATGTAGCCTGGTGCTTATCTCATCTTGTTTTATACTTGATAAAAATTATTCCATCTTTGAACTGCATTTTACAGGTGGTATCGGCAAATACTTATCTGACTGGATGATTGAAGGAGAACCGCCTTTCGACCTCATTGAATGGGAACCTAATCGCTATGGTAACTGGGCCACAAGAGAATACGTTTTGGCAAAGGTTCGAGAGACGTATGGTCTGAACAATGAAATGAGTCATCCTAAGGTAGAAAGGTGGGCTGGGCGACCTGCCAGGACGAGTGGTATCTACAAGGCAAGTCTTAACGGAAAGTCCTTTCTCTCGAACATGTCGGACTAAAGGAGATCACATTTCTATACATTCAATATTTTTAAACACTTGGTAGTTGACCTCGCTTGTCTACACTGACGAATACTAGATAGTTTAACCTTTTTTGCGGTTAGGTATTCACAACAAGAAGTTGAATTTGTTAACAAGGATTTTCTTTAATGTCGTTTAACAAAGTTAAACTCAACATTGTACCACATGGCATTCATTATAAGTGTGACTTTTCAGATGCTAACAGACAACAAATTAACGCATCAATTGTAAAGAACAAAATAATTCAGACTAAATCAAATCGAAAATATACGACTGGGTGTACTATCTGGACGCAACAGTCTACTCTATGACTAGAAAAACGAACAAACCGTGAACCAGGCAAATTTTGAATCATATTCCTGGTAAGGATGATGAAAAGAAATCTAGTAAAAAGAGCTTTTAGGCTCTTAAACTTTTAAACTTTTAAAAAAGTTTAGACGAAGCTGCAAAAAGAACTAAAATTTCTCGGCAACGCCTTTTTGTATCTTTTTGCAGAGGCTGTGTGAGCGTGGCGCGCAGATGGGCATGCGCTCTGGTTGGGAGCAGCCCAACTGGTTCGCACTTGATGGTGATGAGCCAGGTTATAAACCCAGTTTTCGACGGACAAACTGGTTCGAGCCCGTTGGTCGAGAATGTGATCTGGTCCTGAATAAAGTTGGCGTTATAGACCTGTCTCCTTGTGCAAAAATTGAGGTGACAGGAAATGGCGCTGGTTCTTTTCTAGATGTGATTTTTGCCAATGAACTACCCAAGGTAAGATGGTTATTTTTTATTGCTGAAAAAAATAATAATTGAAAACACCGAACTTATGATGGCTTTGTATGGTTGGATTCTATGGTTCACCTTTTTACCAAAAATAAGTTAATTGCGTTCTGTTGGAGGGAATTCAAAATACTGATATAATTTCGCCTTGCAACGTTAATCCTTTACACAAGACATGTACATTTTGGGGGTGTGGTTGGTTACTAGGCTCGATTTCCTCCTTTACTCTTGGTTCCTGTCTTGTTTAGACTGTTCACAGCCCCCTATTTTGCCGTAAGATCGTCGAGATCAAGCGCTTTACTTTGCTTTGCGAGTGGCCGTCTTAGGGCCTGTTTACATGGAGGAGGGGGACCCCAGGTAGGTGAGGACACCCGCTTTGGTGGGTAACCCGCCTGTCCACATAATCTCTCATTTTAATTTGATCACGTTTGCATGACAGGTGGGGTGACCCGCCGCACGTTACCTCACCTATCTGGGGTCCCCCACCTCCATGTAAACAGGCCCTTAAACGAGTGTCAAATCTACTTAGGGGAACGGGAGAAGGTTTGGGAGGACGCTTTAGACCCCGGCGCCCGCCCACTCATTACATATGAAACCACGATGGCCGCCCGCAGCGGTAAGCGCTCGGTCCTGACGATCGTACGAAAAATAGGGGACTGTAAACAGGTTAGGTCGTATTGTGCTCATTACCCAAACAACGGCTGGTAATCAAACGATTAAAACTATTTCTTGTTAAGGATTTCCCTATTACAGCACAATTATTAGAGACCTTTAGATTCGAAGACGAAAACAACTACGAGTACGAGATCTGACTGAAAGATGTTTTAGCGTATTCTCCAAAAGTAGACACCTCGGAAAGCTTCATTGTACTTTTGAATCACCAGAAAAGTTAGCACAGTTATCTTAATTGAAGGAGGTCTAGCCCTCTCTCATTTTCAAATTGATAAACCTTTCAAAATTTTAGTGATAACTTGTTTTTGCCAGTAGGATATTCTCGCTTAAACTCGTAGTACAATGACGACAAACGACGACAGCTGTCGCGTTTTCCCGCCAAAGTGACGCTGGTTCACGAGCGAGCACTACTTAGTATTGAAAAAATCTCGTACTCGTTGTCGCTCCCGTCTTAGAATCCAAAGGTCGCTATTTGATTATCTTCCTTGAGTGTCGATTTATGATGAGCCTGCGAGAAAGCTGTCGGGGAAAGTAGCCGAGGAAATGAGTTCTCTCCTCTTACTGTATTATTAGGTGGGGCACACAAACATAAGCCTTATGTTGACACCAAAGGGGAAAGTGTACGCGGAAATGAATGTCTCTTGCTTGGCGCCAGACCATTATTTGTTGGTAACTGGAAGTTCCAGCGAGTTTCACGACCTCAGGTATATATGACTTTGTATATCGAAGGCTTCATCTAGTTTTATATTTCCATTGAGAGTTGTTGTTCCTGGATTCCAGGGAGTTATGGGAAGGGGGTAGCCTATGTAGGCGCTCCTCCGGTTTTGTTTGAGGGGAGTGGGCAGCTGTGCTGGCTATGAAGAGGCAAGCTCGAAGGAGGTTAGGAGCGGGAAGATAAACCAAACAAATACGAGATACAGTCGTGTATTTTTTCCAAGCAAGTTAAGCGTCGAGAAGTTTGTTCAATAAGATACAAAACTTGCTTTTTCACAGGTGGCTACTGGAAAATCAGCGTAAATTTAATTATGATGTCCAGATCAAGAATATCACTGATGACGTGGCCTGTCTGGGCATCGCTGGACCTCGATCACGTGAAGTTCTTTCCAAGCTGACGTCGTCAGATTTAAGAGATGAGGCGTTTCCTTATTTGGCATTTAAAACCGTTGAATTGTGTGGACTGTCTGTACAGGCCTGTCGGTTTTCCTTTACTGGTAAGAACATACATATTTCTGTTGTTGCCATTCAGATAAATGCGGACGATATTTAATTATATAGACCGGAGAGCTCTTATTTGATTTAATAACTTAACCGGTGGCTTAACCATTCAGTCTTATCGGGGTCTGATGCCCTAAATTCTGCGAAAATAACATGCTTGAGTCTTTTTCCATTTTTTCCCTTTACATTTGGCTCGAAATCACTGTGCAGATCACATGAAACACTTTATTTTCTATTACAGTTTCCTACTTTATGCCATATAATCATACCAAGATAAGCTTAATCAGTCGTCCATATCTATGCATCAAGCTAAATGGTGTTATTTTAATTTTGTAGGCGAGTTAGGGTGGGAGTTGTTTCACAACAAAAATTACACAGCTCAGCTTTACGAAGCCTTGTTAAGGGCCGGTGAGGATTATGGGATCGGTGACTTCGGCACGTACGCAGTAAACTCACTGAGACTAGAGAAAGGTTTCCATGCCTGGGGATACGAGGTACAATACTATTACCACTACCACTACCACTACCATCACCACTACCACCACCACCACTAATTATAATGATAACGATAATATTATTATTATTAATAATAATTATAATAATGATAATGATGGCGATGATGATGATGATGATGATGATGATGATGATGATGATGATGATGATGATGATGATGACGATGATCTAGTGATGACGAAAAACAATGTGCGCCATGCCCATTTTTTGTTTACATCTACCTTTCGAATTATTTATCGTTATTTTTATTTATGTTTGTATGCAGATGAACATGTCAACAAACCCAGTTGAGGCGGATTTAATGAGTTACGTAAAATTGCAGAAGGTATGCAACAAGACTTAAAGGTTATTCGTCTAATTTTCTGTTTAATGTAGCCCTAGGCGGTACATATACGTTCGTCACATAACCAAGCTTGTGGCAGCCAACCCAAGCTGATTTAGTAATAGTGCGTGGGTAGCCTGCTGATAGTTGTATGAGAGATCGAACCTTGTGGAGTCAGTTTTCTTCACATTGTTTTCTAGGTGTCCACTGAAATGTCTTTATTTCTATAACAACTTAACTTTAGTCCGTTTGATCTTGGCAGGGTGTCGACTTTATTGGACGAGATGCTCTTCTTCAAATGAGAAAGGAAGATTGTAAGCGTCTTTTGTGTTTTTTAACTGTCGATACAACAGACAAGGACCCTGAAGGCAACGAAACTGTGTGGTTTCAAAATGAGGTAACGCGAAACAAAGTTTATAGCGTGCCACCTAAAAGATGAAAGCTATATCATTTCTCAAAACAGTACCACTGACCGGCCTGATAACTTAAACTACGATAGTTAGAGGGAGAGAAGCGAAGGGGCCGCGATCGACCTCGGACGTCTGAGAGTCAGACTGCACAGTGTTGGCTTGATGCGAAAGGACAGACAGTTTTGGCATGAATTTCGCATTTTCTTCTCGGCATTTTCTCTTGTTACCGCCTTAAGAAAATAGGACAGACATTTTGAGTTAAACCGCCAACCCTCAAGAGCAAATAAAAAATAATGTAGTGAGCGTTGAAGCTTGGGGCCATTCATAAAGTAATGACTTAACACACTAACGGGTGTATTTCCTCTTTAGGTTGTAGGATTTACGTCTAGTGGTTCATACAGTTACCAGCTTAAGAAGAGCATATGTTTCGCCTATTTGCCAGCTTATTTGACTACGTTGGGTTCCCAGTTGGAGGTAGAAATGCTAGGAAGCAAGTACCCCGCAGTTGTCGTCAAACAACCATTGTTTAATCCCGAACCGATACGCGGGTCTTCTTTGTATCACACCGGCATGCTTGCCAGCGGGTGAATGCGTACATATATGCTGTGAAAGCACATATGATCTAAAAGAGGCTGGCTCGTTATCAAGGCTTAACTTTTCTTGTTTAATATTCCCTAGCTCTCCTAGTCTTCAGAGTCTTATAAATGGGTAACTGTATTAGGCAACGCAAGGCACTCATTCATTTAACGGAAATGCCGCGTCAATAGCCTGTAAGTATGAGTGCCAATTTCGGCTTATCAGTTAGCTGTCTTAACCCTTTCAGCTCCAATATTCACATACATATTCTCCAAACAGATATCCTTACATTTTCTTAAAGAATTCTTTGAGAGAATTTAATAACAGATCGAAATAATCATTGCATTGATTCTATGATCTTTTCCCTCGGTGATGTATTGTTGGTCACTCTTGTGATTTGAAGGGCTAACAAAGCCTTCACATTATAAACGACGTATGAAAGTAACTCGGGTACTCTAGATCTGCCAAGCAGCGAATGGAATCCACGATTCATGTTTACACAGCCAAGAAACAGGGCGTGAAACGTGTAAATATATTGTAGTCTTTCTTTTAAAAAAAATTATATTATGTACATACAAATTCAGTCAGAAATGAAGTTAATTTTTATATGAGCAAATAATTAATGCTTCGAAACTGAGTGCCCTTGATGCTGATCATCAAAATGTAAGCGACCAATGTGATTATGTTCCACCCTTCCCTCCTAAAACTGTCCAAATTTCCCAATATCGTTTCGTAAATTCCTGAAGAAATAAATAGTACCATGAAAACGTTCTGCCAAAGAGTTTCGTTTGAACGTTAATACCTTGGGATTTCGTCCATAGACTCAAAAGTTAGAGTGATAACATTACACCTCTGTAATTATTGCACTAAAATCTTTGTTATCGTTGTAAACACATGTGTCTGTAGGCGCCCTGTCGATAATAAAGCAGTTATCCTATCCTATCCTAACATTATCCTGCCGTGATATGGTTGAGGAGTGAAAAAGTTAAAGTAATTCAAAAATGAAATTTCCCTTCAATAATAGCCTGTTCCAGGCGTTTAGATAGTAGAGCGCGGGAGAAAAACGTTGGTAAACCTTTCTTTACACACTGTAGAAACAGGCTGAAAATTTTCTACGATGACTTTGGTTCTCGCGCTGCAAATAGAGACCTTTAGATTAGACGACGAAAGACTACGGGGGTGAGCTCAATACAAAGTAGTGCGCGCGCGTGAACCAGCGTCATTTTGGCGGGAAAAAGCCATTATCATTCTACGACTTTTAGCAAGAATATCGTAGTGACAGCGGGAAACAAGTTATCAATTGCTAAGTTTTTTTCACTTTGCGCTCGGGAGAGGGCTTAACCCTCTTCAAGAAAAAAATATGGTGAAAAAAGGACAATAGGGAGCTTTAGCATCGAAGACGGCGACGGCAGCGAAAACGTCACTTTGAAAAGGCATTCGCGTTTTTCCAAACATCGTTGCGTTTATTCCAATCCGCTGAAAATGTCAAATGTAGGCGAATTTCCGTAGCGTTGATTTCTTGGCGACCGCAGTCAAGTTTAGAAAGAGAAAGAAAAATTCGTCGTCGTTTGTTTACGTCCCCCACAAAGCGTGAAATCAGGCATTTTCACGTTGTAGTGGTGCAGTGACGGCGAAGAAATGTACAAAAAGGCGTGATGCACGTGCAAAGTTGTTGTTTGGCTTAACAAACCCATTGCTTTTTTTTGGCGTTCTCGTTGCTGCGCCGTCGTGGTTGCTAAAGTTCCCTAATGAATCTTCCGGGTTGTCTATTTTTTGAGAAGTTGTCCTCGTGGTCGTCTTCGTTTTCGAATCTAAAGGTCACTATTTACTATCGGTTGAGTATGTTTTAGAACTTGGGAGATTCAAGCTACGAGTCAGTTCATCTGGATGCGTGAACGTAGTCCTCTGTTTGGTTAAGACATGTTTCTATTAGACATCTGCTCTCCCTAATAACGGCTGACGCTTTCCTTTCGTTATTGGAGAATCTCGTGGAATGTTATGATAACCGTCATCATTATACCTACTGCTTGAAATATGTGAACCGATAAGTGGAGTTATAATGTAGTAGCCCAGCCCGCGACCAATCACAACAGCTATAAAGAACCACACGTTGTACGTCATAGCGATCAACATCAGGAAGTAACCGAACAAAAGTTCCACCACAGACATGCACGTCTTTGCAAACTGCATGATAATGTCTAGCCTGTAGAGGAAAATAAACAATTAATTTCAAATGAAGGCTGGTCTTCATTACAGGCGTTTTCTTCGGGTGCGCGAATATTTCTGCTCGAGTAACAGACACGTGGGATTTCAAACAAGTTGGGGATTTGGACGAGTCTTCCTCTATTGCAAAATCAAAGATGGCGGCCACACAACCTAAAAAGTAGCTCTCGCCCGCCTCCAATATACTCGTGACTTGCTGGTTTAATGGAGCCCAGCTCCCTTAACAGACGCTTAAGTAAAACAGACGACGCCCAAAAGGCTGAATAGCAGCACTGAAAAATGGTTGTTTGCCATAATCGTAGATTTGCTCTGTATAATTTTTCAGCATACCAACCCCGAGGAAACCGCTTCCCCACCCTTTTCTTAGCGATATTTTCGTCATTGGACAGAATAAAATGGATCGATCAGCAAAAATCCTCTACACCCTGAAATCAAGGATGAAGCGAAGCACAAAACGTGTCATTTTCTCATCCTTTATTTTGGGGGAAGGAAAGTTGGCCTAAATATTCTGTCTATTTTGCCCAAGAATGTAAATGGACATAACTTGCTACCACTTAGATGGCATTCTACTTCTACGACTTCTATCGTATTATAGTAATAAATATTTGAATCTCACCTAGACAAGATGTAAATTATGCTATTGGACAAAGGATCTTGCCAACGCCATTTCATATAGGATCGCAGCGTTACGTGGAGTCCTTTCAAACACTCGTACAGGACGGCCAGAGCAAGAACTGCCACAAGTGATCCACTAATATCTAGCAATTCCAAAAAGGCAGGTCATATAAACAGGGTACCAAAGAGTAAGAGATGATGACGTACCCTATCTACTCGAATAAACGCAGCCCTTCGGGAGCAGAGTGCTTCGGGAGAAAGATGTTAATAAGCACCACTCCCGAATGAGCGCCGTGGCCCTGATATAATCAAAATAACTAAATTCAAGCACGTTAATTCTATATTAGTTCTAATAGGGAAGATGATAATACCGTACTTAACGCAATTCTTTATCGTGTCCAACTTTCAAATAAAGGCCACTCTCAAATAAGCGCCGCCCATCGAATAAGCGCCGCACTTGAGGCGTGTAAAATTTGAAAAGCGCCGCGGCGCTTACTCCAGTAAATACGGTTCTGCTTTAGAAACTGCGTATCGCTTTGAACAATCCTGATCTTTATAACGGAACACAACCAGCCAGCAGGTGAACAAGCTTCTTTTAAAGTATTTGTAATTAAGTAGAATGCCAGGGTGAACTTAAGCGTGTTAAGAGCGAGTGGAAATGGGGAAATGGGAGTAGGGGGGGGGGGGGGGGGGGGTTAGGAGGAGTAGGTGTTGGGTGTTGACTCCTTCCCGCATTCCATAGTCTTTAAAAAAGCTAGTCCGACATTGCTGAAAATCTGCTTGAGGTTTTATCCAAGGCAAAGCATGTGCACAAAAAATAACACAGGAAGGATTAACACAGTCGGTTAGTGCCTGGCCTCCTGTGCGGGAGTTTCTAATTTCGATTTGAAGCTGTGACCTACAATAGCTCCTTGTTTCGACTCCTTCCCCGTCCCCATTCCCCCGTGTAGGCTTTAAGTACATTTTAACCGTACAACGGAGCACTGATGGAGAGAGGAGGGCAAAATGAGCGTTCCGCTGACCTCAGGTTTGTCCGCATAATTATGAATTGTTACGAGTTACCGACGTAAAATGAAGACCTTTAATAATATAAGTCAGAAAAGGAAAATAATTGAATACGAGAACTGAAAATAATAATAGCTGTGAAGTGCACTTCTATCCAATCAAAAGTTAGTGCGAAGATATCCGATTTTCTTTTCTTCTGTTGAATTTCTTTCCTTTATGCGGACGCCACATGCCCGAAGTTCCGCTTGTCAAACTTAATAACCCCATCCTATTGTTACTCAAAGTACTAGAAGGTACATAATTAATTCAAATTTTCTTATCTTGTCACAAATGAATCCCGTGTATCAACATTAATTATTAAATGCTGACTTGAATTATCAGTGTTGTTGCACAAATGGAGAATAAAGTATACCTAAATTACTCCACCGGCTTTTTCAATGACTTTCATCTGCTGGTTCCAGCTCCGCTTTCAGAGCGCAATTTGCACTCTGTAGGCGGCCTTAGGAAACCAGCGCCACTGGCGACCATCATTCTGATCACTAATGTTTTAAGACCGACATGAAAAGAATTTCGTTGCCTTTCGTCGTCTGTTTTTTTTTTCTTACTTAAAGTCGATTAAGAAACAAACAACTTAAAATTTGGTTTCTAATCGTGATTGCTTTCAGCACATAACCTAAGTGACTTCACAGATAAGATGACAAAGATTCACAGCACGCAGATTTAACAACATGCATTGCTGTCTTTCACTGAGTTTGAAGATCAGGGTTAGGGCCGGCTTACCTGTTATCGAGGTCACCCTCCATTCCTGAAACATTAGCACCGTGTAATTATCATCCGTGGAAAACTTCATCTATGAAATAAACGTGGTTAGAGGTTCATACGTGCCTATAACATTTCATGCGGACAAAAAACCTTAATTTGTTATT
This sequence comes from Porites lutea, assembly GCF_958299795.1. Lineage (NCBI taxonomy): Eukaryota > Metazoa > Cnidaria > Anthozoa > Scleractinia > Poritidae > Porites > Porites lutea. The sequence continues at coordinate 3,467,132 of NC_133205.1, read as the reverse complement.
GGCAAACTCAGAAACCGTAAAGACCGTAAACACCTAAGTGATTTCAGGAATGTCTATTGTGTGGTGACCAATTAAAACAAAAATAAGGACACACTCGATCAGAGGGTCTTTTGTTCCCTTTTTCTTTTGCCCCCCCCCCCCCCCCCGGAAAAAAGAAAACGTCTGCTGAGGACACAAAACAAACTTGAAAACCACGAAGGTCTACCCCCTTCCCTCCCCACAAGAAAAAAATCTTTCCCAATGTTCACGATCTTCTGAGTTTTAAAGACGTAATATCATGAACTAATATTTTTCTGGCAAGCTGCCATCAGTCAGTTATACCTCGATTATTTGACGGGATAAGCGTCCTTCTACTTCTTTGTCTGTGGGTGAAATGCACACAGAGCAGGTGTCAGCGAGAGAAGGCCGCAAACGCGAACGCTAGGCGGCGGACGAGGGGCACGAGATGTAGACACGCGTGGAGGGACAAAGTGCATTCCGCCCACCTCCTGCTTACTGACTCCCGTTCTACAGCCTACCCGGTGGGCAACACTCTTTACTGGTTCTTGTTTTTGCGCTCGTATTTCGTTGATTGATAATCAAGTTTTGATGCCAGTTTCAGGCTGAATTTTGCCCAAACCGTGAGCGTGAGTCGAAGTCACCAGTTTTTGTCATTTTTTAATTGTAAGTGGTAAACAATCTCGAAGTGACTTAAGTCATATCTGTTTCTTGTGGCCAAAAACCGTAGGAACCCCCGACACGGCCCAATCCCTAAAATGTTCGCACCTCCCCCTTCCCCGTTCAACCTCGTTCCCAAGGCTTTTCCCTTACGGGAGGGCCATCTTGGTTTCTAATGTGCCAAATCTACTTAAATGGGGGAGGGGGGACGGTCTCCCTTCCCCCATCGCTAAATACCCCGGGACCACCCCCTCGATACATTTGAAATCAAGATGGCAGGTAGGCTACCCTGGCTGCGTTTTCTCGCTCTTGGGGCGGGACTCTTCGATCGGTGTCGGCGGACACAGCTTCGGCCAAACGAAGTCACTACGAAGAATGACCGTAACCGGAAACTGCGCGTGAAAAGTCTTTGGCACTCAGGGTACCGTTTTTTGCGCGATCACGGAAAAATAGGGGACTGCGAACCCGGGGGGTACGGCCATATATGGGCTATATAGCTATCTGCCGCTGTAAAGGATATGGTTTTCAAGCAATTTACTCTGGAATAGTGTATATAAATCAGAGAGTTTGGGTCTAGAATAGGGTATCATTTTGCAGGAAACTGATTAATTGGTTGAATATTTAAGCCTAGACCAGGGAAACTTGGAATTGTCACTCAAAAATAAACAAAAAACAAATCAGTTTTGTTTTGGCTGGATTGTGTTAGTGACCCCAGTAGTTTCTGGAAAACAGCTACTCTAGGATAGGGGTGTATTTGGGGAGTTTAAAAAAAATTCACTGGAACTATTGTAGCTCTGGTGTAGGCTAAGGATTTCAGGGTCCCAGCGGCACATCACCACCCAAAAATCCCTTAAGTATTCCCCCGGGACTGTGAACAGTCTACCCAATCCCGTTTGGTCACAGACAACGAGCGCATCACTATTGTCAAAACAGCAAAAACTTGTCGGCTAAGCACGTACACAACCCTGTACAGGAAGACGCTTAGCAGAGATAAGATAGCAGTCTTTCCCTGATGATAAGGTGACAGTCTTCCTGATGCTATGCGAATTCCCTAATTACGTAAGCAAAAACTCCTGAATTTTCTGTCGACCCGCGCCAAGTATAAAATTCAATTCGATTAAATTGCCTCAAACTTTAAACTTACCTTAATTTTGGATCGACCAACACGTTCTATCTCGTCGTGTATTTTAAAGTTTAAGGACGGAACTTGCTTTTCCACAACTGAAAAAAAAAATTGCGTACGAAGAAACAATCTGACGAATCAAATACAGGTCAAGTCGGTTTTTCTGGTTTTTGTCTCGGAGCAGGAGATATTGGATACTAATCCTTGTACGACCTAAACTTCCTTCAAGCTATATTATTAAAATATTGTTATCCACTTTACGACTGGCGTAAAATTGCATATAATAGGGACCTTTCCTAACTCCGTCTGTAGACTGTCATGGCAACGATAAGTTTAAAAAAGCTGGGAAAAGTTATGCGGAAGAAAGATTCTTGGTGCACAAACAATTCGAAGCGCGTGAGGACACAGGGTCCAGAGGAGATGTGTTTGTCGTTAGAACATCAAAACTCGTCGAAAACCTCTGAAAAAATGGGTTATTTTGATCGCGTCACAGTTTCGTTACACATTCTATTGACCGCAAACCAAGAGACTGAGGGCTCGCAAGATCGGCTTACAGTATAAAATACGGAAAGCTTGTCCCTTTTCCCTTCGGGCTACGTTCCCTGCGCCAGCGAGGATGTGGCTTGCGGTTATTGATTTTCAAAATGGTGAAAACAAAGTCGAGGAGGGTTAGATAAGAAGCCAAGAAATCGTTTACAGTAGATTTATTAAGATCCCATTGGGCTAATTAATCTTGCTTAGCGACAAATATAGACATTTTTCAAGTAATTCATTTATTCACTGTGACGAAATGTGGCTTATCTCGGAAACCACAAGAACTCAATGAACTTATAGTATGCCTTAGCGTTTTATATTACTGAATAGTTTAATTATTTGTTGGCTAGCCACAAGCACATGTATTCATTCATTTAAGCCTGTTCCGCAATAAACAACGTTTCCTCAAGCACGATATATTTACTCGCGTGTCTTTACATGGTGGCAGCGAGTGGAGAGCTATAGTGGTAACATATTACACATAGCCAATCGCCTACAAGTCAACAAGAGTATGGCCTCTGGATTTTCGTTACCGCCGCCAGAACCCCTTGAAATACACGACCCCAACGTGGCAGAGAGGTGGAAAAAGTTCCTCCTGGCGTGGGAGAATTACGCACTTGCAACAGAGTTAAACAAGAAGGGTCAGCCTGTTCATTGGCCACACTATTAACAGTGATTGGCGAAGAAGCAAGAGAGGTGTATTCAACCTTCAACGATTGGGCAGAAGACGGCGACGATAAGAAAATTAAGCCCGTGTTGAAGAAGTTCGGAGATTATTGCGAACCACGCAAAAATATTCCTTTCGAGAGATACAAGTTTAACCGCCGAGTTCAAGAGCCAGGAGAAACCTACGATCAGTATCGTACAGCGCTACGAAAGTTAGCCGAGGGCTGTAGTTTTGAAACAATCACGCCTGACGAAATACTTCGTGACCGCCTTCTGTTTGGTGTTCGAGACAACAAGCTAAGGGAGAGACTCCTAAGAGAGACTAAGTTAACGCTAGACAAAACAGACGAAATCTGCAGGGCCTCGGAGAGTACGATCGCTCAAATGAAGCTTGTAGAGCAACCTTCAGGACAAATAAATGCAGTCAAAAGTCAAAGCAAGAAGCCTGAAGTCCCATGGAGACGAAAACGTCACGGCGACAAACACGCTACTAAAGAATGTGGGAGATGCGGCACTTTGCATGACCAAACAAAGAGAGAACGATGCCCGGCTTATGGCAAGACATGCTTGAAATGCGGCAAAGTCTCACATTTCGCGTCTAAATGTCGCAGTAAGAAAAGAGATCCCAAGAGTGATAACAAGGACATACCTGTCAGAACCGTCGACAGCGATAACAGCGAATCGGAAGTATTTTACGCCGAGATGATCTGTGCAATTGATCTAGATGATTCCCAACTCGTGACCCTCAAATTGGAGTCAGGCCATTACCTGCGGTTTCAACCAGACACAGGGGCGCAAGGCAACGTAATCCCCCTGAACCTTTACAAGAAAGCGACAAAGGATTACCGTCTTGAACGTGTGACACCTTTGAATACTCAACTTGCGGCCTACGGAGGCTCAAAACTGTCAGTTGTGGGTCAAGTGCGCATCACCGTATGGCGTGACGATCTCAAGTGTAAACTGGATTGCAAACTTGTTGACAGCAACACGATCCGCCCGCTCCTTGGGAGAAAAGCTTGCGTGGGTATGAAGATAATTAAATACACAGACGATGACGAACTAAACAAACCACAAACAGGAAGTGCTCAGGTCTACTCGCTCGAACGGACAACTATGAAGAAAGTCACGCACGTACCTATCACTAGAGAAGCATTGATCGAGAAATATCCCGATGTTTTCGGTGACGGCGTAGGCAAACTGACTGGTGAACACCACATCAGACTGGATAACACCGTAGACCCTGTGCAACATGCACCTCGACGCGTTCCGGTGGCACTCAGAGCTAAAGTTAAAGAAGCCCTAGAAGACCTTGTTAAACAGGAAGTTATCGCACCTGTGACTTCCCCCACAGCTTGGATAAGCTCTATGGTAACTGTACCCAAGAAAAACGGTAAACTTCGCATATGCCTAGACCCAAAGGACCTCAACCGTGCCGTACAACGTGAGCACTACCCTCTTCCAACAATCGAAGACGTTGCCACAAGACTACACGGCGCCAAAGTTTTCACAAAACTTGACGCGCGAAATGGTTTCTGGCACGTGGCTTTGGATGACGAATCATCATACCTAACCACGTTCCACACTCCATTTGGTCGTTACCGTTGGAGACGCCTGCCTTTCGGTGTTAGTTCAGCTCCGGAAGTCTTCCAGCGGGGAATGCACCAACTGATCGAAGGCTTGTCAGGAATTGAAGTCGTAGCTGACGACTTTATCGTGATTGGCTGCGGGAACACTGTTGCAGAGGCTAACAGCGACCATGATAGAGCCCTTATCAGCTTCCTAGAGCGTTGCAAAAAGCAAGGTGTTAAGCTCAACACTGAAAAGCTTAACCTTCGACTGACGGAAGTCCCGTTTATTGGACATATTGCGACCGACAAGGGCTTGCGTGTTGACCCCGCCAAGGTTCGGGCCATAAGCGAAATGCCAGCGCCAACAGATAAAGCCGGAGTACAGAGACTGCTGGGACTCGCACAGTATTTAAGCAAGTTCCTCCCACGTCTGTCTGACATCACTAAGCCACTGAGAGAACTGACGCAGAACGAGGTTGAATGGACCTGGGGAACAGCTCAAGAAGAGGCACTGGACTCCTTGAAAAAAGCTGTGGTGACTACCCCCGTTTTGCGGTACTACAACTTAGAGGAGGAAGTTACGCTCCAGTGCGACGCATCTCAATTTGGATTAGGCGCCGCCCTATTACAGAATGGTCAGTCTGTGGCCTACGCATCAAGAGCACTTACTGGTGCCGAAACGCGCTACGCCCAAATAGAAAAGGAACTGCTCGCAATAGAGTTTGCGTGCGAACGTTTTGAACCTTATGTGTATGGTCGTGACATAGTTCACGTGGAAACTGACCACAAACCTTTGGAACCGATCTTTGTAAAGGAGCTCAACGCAGCGCCCACGCGACTACAACGGATGTTGCTGAGGCTGCAGAAGTACAGTCTTTGTGTAGCGTACAAAAAAGGGCGCGGTATGTATTTGGCCGACACCCTCAGCCGTGCATTTCTCCCAGAAGTGAATGCTTGTGAGTTTACACAAGAGTTTTAGTCAGTAGATCACCGAGCCTTCCTTCCAGTCAGCAACGAACGCTGGCAGCAGATCAAACACGCGTCGGCAGATGATCCCGTGTTGCAGAAACTAAGAGCTACGATACGTCAAGGATGGCCAAAACAAAGATCTGACGTTCCTGAATGTCTCTACCCGTACTTCGACATAAGAGACGTCTTAACCGCTCAGGATGAACTGGTTTTCAAGGGACAACTACTCGTAGTACCAGCCAGCCTACGGAAGGAGCTTATGGCAGTGCTACACAGTTCCCACATCGGCATCGAAGGGTGTGTTCGCAGAGCAAAGCAGCGCAGAGATCCTTGTTCTGAACCCCCAACAGACTCAACGAATTACCGGAAGTGTGTTTCGAATTTCTCTTCAACCTGATTGGCGATCACGACAAACAAAACAAAGGCCTTTTTTAACTGGCCAATCGTGGCGCGTACTCAAATCTGGGTACACAGCTGGAAGTCCAGAACAAGGATTTCGGCGCTGTTTCGCAGACGGAGTTAACCAGAGTCTAATTTCGTCTGCGCGCAGGCTATCTTTTGACGAAGTAATAAACAATTGTTGTTTCGTTGCGCGCCCGCACTTAACACCTCTTCAAGGGTTTCACCGGCGTCAAGTTTTGTTTGTTTCATTCTAGACCTGCGACCTAAAATTTCTATTGCACCCGAACACATTATAATTGCTACAACTTTGTCTTGGTTATTCAAAGAACTTGGATCAACGCCGTCCCTTAGAACTCAAGTTAAAAAAAAATAGCTTACACGTAAAAAGTGAAGGGTTGCCATTCGGCAGACGCTGTCCAGATTTCATACGCTTCCTAATATAAAAAAAATGTAAGCCTAAGAAAAACAAACGAAAGACTCTTTTCACTCAAAACGCAAGACGCGCTTGCATGGTCTTGCATGAGGTTAATCTCTTTTATCAGTTTTTCTTTTTTGTTATTCAGGCCTCTTCTATTATAATAATACTTGATTTTTGAAATTATATCCCAACTTGAAATTCACAGTTTTCAGGAATGTACTAAAATATTTGATTTTTATCAACTACAAATTATTTCAGTTTCAGTTTCTCTCGATTTAGTGTCACTGTCGTGGTTATTCGCCGTTGGGTTGGTGAGCCTCACCAAACAACCAGAAAAGGTCACGTGAATAAATAACCAGACTTATGGAATTAGTATATTTTCAGTGTTTTGTCAACGTACATGATTCGTCCATAACGCCGAATGCATGATGCACTTTTCAAAGGGGGTCAATAAAAAAAGGTACCATATACTTAAATGCCTTGGCGTTCAGTTATAAATAGCGTTATTGATGATCTTCTGGGTAAGAAGAAATGGGAGTCGCTTGAGGCGATATTCGGCTAATTTTCACAGTACGGTTGGATACGGTCTAGTCTGTGGAGAAAACCTTAAGTTTAATAGTCAAGTTTATGTCTCCATTTAAATCCAGCATCTTCCTCTTGTATTAGACTACGAGCAGTCTCTTTTTTTTCTGTAGTCTGTCGAGCAAAACGCGAGACACGCAAATGGCCACACGCGTGACTGCCGCCCTCGTTTCGCGCGTCTCGCGACTTCGCCGCTCCCGCGCGCGTGCATTGCTCTCACTAAATCTGAAGAAAAAGAGAGACTGCTCGCAGTCTATCTTGTATGGTTTTTCAAGACCTTCCAAATGTGGCTTTGGTTATTTTTATGTTGTGGCGAGGAAGTAAAAGAATGTAAAAGCTTGAAAAAGATGGACAAAGCGAGGCCTTAAGAACCGGCAAAGGTTCCACCAGAAAAGAGACTGATTTCCGTCACGGAATCTCCAGTGAATCTCATACAGTTCTATTAGCGATTTTCCGCACCTTATATGATTATATTCAATGTACATGCATCGCAATATTCAGGTATATATGATACTTGCATTTGGGAATTTGGATTTTGATAGTACAGCAAGAACATTGGTAAAGACTAATCGTAGTCTCCCGCAACGGGGCTTTACTCATAGAAAAATCCATCGGCTGTGAGCTTAGAAAATTATAAAACGCTGCAAAGTTAACTTTAACTGACAGGTCACTTACCTTAGCTTTTCTTTTCGCGAGAGTCAAGAATCAGGCAGCAAAAAACTGTAATGCTCGACCGGAAGACAGGCCTTCAACTTGACTCAGTAGCCAAACCTTACGCAAGTTACTACGAGCGACGAATTCAATCTTGGTTCCCCACCAAAATATCCACGTTCTTACATTTAGTGGATTTATATTGTTGACACAGTATATTAAAGCACGACACCGTTTTGATGACACCGCTCTTCCGGGGTTTTAGAACTAAAAAGTATTGACTGACAGCACAGGAGCCGATCGGCTCCCTGCTGACAGTAAATTCCTAATGTTTCTGATATCGATGATCAATTTAGCGATATATTATATCGGGATATTTTTTCTCGCTTTAAATTTGTTTTTTGTACATTTTGCGCATCTTAAAATATTTTCACCCTTTTCTTATGCTCAAAACTTTGGTAGAATTTAAACTACGTCACCGGGGGCCCGTTTCACAAAACTATGATCAGTACACGTTTCGGTCCCGAAATCAACATCAAAATCTAAAAATATCAAGAGCAGGGGTACTGTCCTAACAAACAGACAGTTTTATACCTCAGACTAGTTATAAAAAATTATCGGATTTTTCGAGAAACGGGCCGCTAACTCAGTCAAGGAGTGCACAAGAGTCCCTTCGACTACTCCCTCATCAGGGAGGGGGTGTAAAGTGCTCGAGCGCTTGTATCGCTGGGTTGAAATCATAGATTATTTTTATCCTACTTGGATTCCCTTTGTAAAGACATCTAGAAGACTGATATGAAAATGATTATTTTTCAAAGACACATGAAAAAACTCTCCAAAAATGTTGAGCAATACTTTCAAGTTGCATTCAACCCACCACGTCACTAATACAGAAACTGAGTTTTATCCCGCTTGAAGTTAGTCCAGCTTTCGCCCTTAGATGAAAAAAATTGCATTGTGTAGCATGTAATTAGTTAACGCGACATGTAGCCTATTTTTCGATTTGGGTTCCAACATGGGCTCCTGGTTCCAAAAAGGTCTTATGAGAAGGCACGTTAGCTTCCCTGAATTAGTCCTAATTTGCTCAAGCTAAGTTAGTCATTTGCCCTGACTAACGCTTGTAATGCGCCGCTATACGATATCATTCCGTTTACTCATGATGACTAAACATGTTTTGTTGTTTTTTCTCTGACTGCGGTATGAGTCGAGTGGATATGTGTTCTGGCCGATGAACTGTTCGCCCATGCATTCCAGTGCGTTACTGGGATAATATTTTCGCTTAAGTGATCTTATATCGTGACTAATTGGTTCAACAGCATGAGCATGTGGTTATCAAGGTTACTAAGTTTGAACCGCAGACCAATATAAACTTCATGTAATATCTCTTATCCTGGAAGGGGTAGCCCGGAATAGTGCACAGTCAATATATACAGTTAATGAAAAGAAATATAGGCTGATTTCTTTGTTAAAGGACAAACTAGTAGCGATTGGGTGGCCGGGGGGATTACTCGACATATCCTTGGGTGGGGAGGTGCGGCCGGGCTCCTCATACCCTGACCCTGTTTAACACAAAATCGCAGATTTTCCTACCCTGTTTAAGACAGAATTCCGATTTTTGACACCATACCCTGTGTAAGACAATAATAAATATCGAAACTCTTTCTTATTTAATCCATTGGCAATCACAAAACTATTTAAAAAGATACCCTGCTTAAGACAAAAACTGATAAAATCGATACCCTGATTAAGACAAAAAATGATAAAGTCGATACCCTGTTTGAGACAAAAATCCGGAAAAACATACCCTGGCTGGCCTCACGTCCCCATTAAGCCCTTATAAGGGAGTCCCCCCCCCCTCGGAGGGTAGCCTCTGACTTTAAAACGTTACTGAGAGCAAACTTGCCGAGAATACAATTGCCCTACGAGCGAAAGGAGACTTAAATTACCACTGGCTACTAAAAAAAAGTAGTAAAAACGGTATATTTGTGAATATGAGTACTCCTTTCAAGGAGCAGTGAAAAAAATTAAATCAGTCGCAGACCATTTGGCAATCATCTCTAGCTTTACAGCATCCTATACTATTGCAGACCCCGGCATCTTTTTCCCGATTTTCCGAAAGGTGCTAGTGCAAAATAGTGAAAACTACGCTCTTTTTAAACTTGTTAATCCTATTCATGACGGAGTTCCAAAAACTAGAGTAGAGAAACGTAGTAGAGCCCCGATGAAAACCAAGAGAGGACTCGCGGAGTACCTCTTACACAGGGGACAAATCTTTGAAATTTCACGTTTAAAATGATCGAAACAATCCTCATTTATGCGATTTAAAGTACCTTGCTGAACGCAAAAGCGATCATGCATTGCATCGTGTGCTGCTTAACGTTTCATGGACCTATATTAGTAACCTTTTTTAGTAATAATTTTTAGTTGACCGTGATATAAATATTCAAGGTAACCGCTGATTATATCATAATGAATTGTGATTTGTATCTTCCGTATATGAGCAAAGTGGTTTTCTATAAGCGTTTCAATTTCCTGTAATGTAATTACAAAGAATTGTTGGTATGCAGGCTGCATTTGCGCGAACGTAAACAATATCAAGAATGATGTAATTCTAAAATTAAGCCCGAGCGAAACGCCCCTAAGTGACTTTTCTTCATTTAAAGCTTACGTTTTACTTTTGTAGCTTAGAGTCCTTCTAGATCTCCCTTCTGAAGTGTCGTGTTAGGATGAGAGTTCTCAAACAAATGTCAAATGACGGAAGATCAGAACAATTTTTAAAATTTTTCCACCAATTTTTTTTTTCCTGAACATAGATTAGAATATTCTCCGTTGACATGGGTACAAATTCGGCACTTGCCTCAATAAGTATAAATCTCATTAATGATATTTTGTATGTCAAACTTAATATCATTTTTCCGACTTAGAGGTCTACAATATCGCAATTTTTTTTTATTTCCTAAAAATAACATGTTTGACATCAAGTTACCATGGTAGCAAACCAAGTTTGGTGGGGGGGGGGGGGGGGGGGGGGTGCCTATCACACATCACGCTGACTTTTTTGGGCCATCACGCATCACGTGGAAAACTGAATTAGCCATCACGCAACATGTAAATGAGGTACGAGTGCAGTAAGGTAACATGGCAATATATCAACCCTTGAAAAATTCAGCTATAATAAATTGCTTTCAGGGTCCTTTTTGGGTAGAAAAGAAAATATGTCATGACTATCTGTTTTAATCCATGTGCTTCTAGTTTCAAAGATATCCCCCAATCACGGAAATCTATAAGAAAATTCACTCGTCACGCGTTGTGAACATAGAAAATCACGCACCACCCAGCTAAAAAGACACTGCTATGCCCAATCACGCCTCACGCGGCTACTGTGTCCAATCACGTATCACGCTGATAATTTGTGACCCATCACGCGTCACGGAAAACTCCTTTTCCACCCTGTACCTGGGTTAAATACATGAGAATACATTTCAGCTTAATTTATTATAAGGGTTAAGCTCGATGAAAGAAATAGATTCCGTATCGAGTGGTGACATTCGTTTACGAACTTTATTTTATGTACATTTTAAGTTAGATTTTGTTGCAAACGGTGTTAAAACTAGCGCGCGTAAAATGTAAACAAACGCCGCCATATTGAAACTGACTAACACTGTACTTTGGAGAAAGTCCATTTTTGACGTTGAACATTAACACCATCAGGTCTTGCAGTCCTCTGTTACGCAATCTAGGTAATCCTGTTTTCTTTAACAGGTTTTCGTCTGTTGATACACTGTCCTTCAAAACCGCTCTCAGTCCCTTTTCCTGTATCCTCTCCAGTTTCCGCCGATCAGATGCTCTAAGGAATAGCCAAACAAGTGAGCGACAGTTTAGCTTCGGGACAATTACCGCTTTAAACAGATGTAACTTCGTTTTTTCGGGAACTACGTTCTTCATCCTTGGGAAGATACCAACTTATACACACTTTACACCCAACGATGGTTTTGAATATATTGAAAACAATTTTTAGGCTGTCCAGGGTTCAAGAGTGTTAGATATCTAGAAATGCATTCTGAGCGGCGCTATAAATATTAGGACAACTTAAGTCTTTTCGAAATTACAACCGGGCTATCTGAATCTTACTTTCCCATGGCTAAAAATCTCGGATATGAAATTTCGTGAGATTTACATTCAGACTGTCACGCAATGGACAACTCCGCTGGATTTTTGCGTGTTTTCGGGCTCATAGGTCTAGGACGTATTGAGTAGCGAAATTCAGAGTTGTTTGTGGTTCAGCTGAAGCCGCTGACTGAGAGTATTGCCCAAAAAATGGCGGCAATGACAAGCTTTTCAACGAGTGGTTTTGGGGGAAATTTGGATTAATTTTAGCCAAGATATATCACAGCGAAGATCTTGAGGTTTAGCCGAGAATCAGGGGCACCCATTTAAACGTAGCATTGTTAAACGTATTTTAGTATTTAAACGGTAGATATAGACATATTTTTATCCCCTAAAAATTTTTCATCGGTTCGGATTTCCTAGCTGAAAGTCTCGAGATCCGAAAATCATAGGGATCAAAACTTACCTTTTCGAAAATTTCAGCCAGAAAAAAAGCTCCCGAAAATTCTAGGTGAACTTTTTAGGGTAAAAATCCGTTAAAAATGGGCAATTACACCAATTTTTAGATGTTAGAAAATCCTAGGAGAGGTAGGCAAGCAAGAAATTTTACAAAAATGTTCCGAAAATTCTAGATCTCAAATCGTCTTCCGAACAGACATTTTCCAAAAATTGACGTTGGGTGCCCTGGAGAATGGCTTGGTCTCTTTCGGCTTGTGTTAGACCACAAGAAAACACATCAGCAACAGATTGCAGAGAGATGTCCTGAACCGTTTCTTAAAGCTTGGCTTCAACAGTTTCAAAATCGCAGTGAATAAATGTCAAATTACGTTACGGTGCGAGCCGGGAGGCATTCATCGAAAGCTGGATTTACTGAGTGTTTTGAGCATTCCGCCATACTGTCCTGATGAAAAAGTTCTTCGGATCTTCAATGATGAAAAGCGCATCGATTACGCCAATTCTTTGCAATACTTTTAGGTTTCCTCGATTGCTAGCAGAATCGCAGTGAACAATATGTATTTTTCATTCAGTTAATGACGTAGGATGGATTTTATATCGATTCTCCCACTTAAGCCTATAAACACTGTGGCCCTTTGTGACGCAATGTAACGCAAAAAATACTGTCTCGAGAGCGCATGCCTGTCCAAGATTTCTAACCATGCGAAAAATTTAAATGCAATTTAAAGCTTTAAGAAGGTGAAGATTTTTTTTATTCCTCTCTCCATCATATTTTTGAATCCGAAAATTTTAGGTTTCCTTTTTTGAGGAAATACGGCTTAACCTAGGAAGGGAAGTGTGAATAAAGAGAATGGAAGGGAATTGCATAAGCTTTGAAAATCGTGCATGAATGGGACGGTCATCCGGGAATTTTTAGCCGCCCTCCAGCAAAAGAAAATTCTAGACAACATGCGATTCTTCCGATAGATATTTCACAGAAAACAGTCCCTAAGTGCCCCTGATTTTTCTTTTTGGATTTTAATACACGGGTTCACGCTTTTAGTTCCACCAAGGCTAATCAGGTCAAGATATTGGGACTTCAAAGGTTTGTATTGGAACTCAATGAAGCCAGTTTATTTTTGAGAATAAATATTATCTTTAACGGCTTTCTCTTTAGAAAGTGCAATTTATAAATTCGAAGGAACAACACTTTAAAACTGGTGTGTCTATATTAGTTTTAAGAATGAATTAAGAATTTGAATGCTTTCTTTCCAGCTCAGGCTGAACATTCTTATTTTTCTGCCGGTTTTAAGCTGGAAATATTCTTTTATTATTCTTAAATGAAAGCTTCTGACTTCTCCTTTTTTGAATGTATTGAGGTATAAATTGCAGTTAATGCACCTTTGTTTTGTTTTGGTGGCTATTTGTGCCTTTAAAAGAAAGGAATAATTCTTCGGTTAAGTTAAAAACATACTTGCATTGTATTAATTAAAAGATGTTCAACACAAAATTATACCCCTTTCAAAATCTCAGCCTTAGGTTTTTTCTTAAAATATTCTTAATATTTCGCAAATTTACGCCTCGATATTCTTATAAAATATTTTCTTATAATAGAGTGTACATTTCGGAGGAATTTTTGTACTTTTGAATTCATTCTGCTCTGACTGACTTATAATTACGAGAGGGGAGAAATTAAAAGTCACACTTTTCAGAGAGAAGGAGTCGAATTCAGGAAGAATTAGTTAGCTTTGAATTTCCCAACATCTTGCCCAGATTAGACGGATTACGTGTGATGCAACTAAGAGCATTTGAAAGTTAAAACTCCTCTGTTGTCCTTGGTACGATCTGCTTGTCCCCCCCAACCGTCATCTGGGAAAAATACCTGCCATGCTATTGTTTGCTGAGGGTGGACATTCGACGGACACCCAGGTATATTTCCTCATTATTTGGTGAAGATCAAGTTTCACAACTTCTTACAACACGAAAAAGGTTTAACCATGAGTTTATTTCAGCTTAGAACTTACAAGCAAAATTTACTTCGAATCGAGTTACAATTAGCCCACTACTTTAAAATATACCCTCGCAGCTAGTAAACCCCTTGAAACTCGTGGCTGGCATGCTGTATCAGCATAACTAGCGGCGCCACCAACCACCGCCGCCACCGCTACTGCTGCTGCTGCCACTGCTGCTTTTAGTTTTTTCTTTAGTGTAAGTGTAACTTACAATACCAAGGTCGATTGTACCGGAATGTGTTGTTTTTGTTTCATCGTCGGACGGGTCAAATTGTTTCAGGGACTCTCCACTGTATCTCCTGTCACTGAGAAGAGAACGCTCACGGTTGACTCTGACGAAATCTATCACCAATCCCGATTTACACTGACCCCTGTTTTTCAGCTGATGCGACATGTTTTTCACTTCTGCGCTCAGTCTATTGTGAATGCCATTTCCCAAACGACCTAAGAATGAACAGGAAAATATAATAAACGTTCTGTCAGGAGCGCGATAATTTTATTTTCTCGCGTCAGTGTTTCACTCGACGGACTAAAAAAACAGAGACTGTGCGTAGCCACGTAACGACATTAAAATCCTCACTTGGATGCGTATTGATGAAAAGTAACTTTCCAGTCTAAGTAATATTTTAGGGCTTTTAAGGGACGGAAAAGAAATTTTGAAATGAGTGAGCCATTTGAAGAAGATACCTTTTTCTACAAATTCTTTCAGCGACGTTTAAATTTTGGTAGAAGGGTAGGGGTTCTAAGCTGGGTAAGAGGGCAAACAGTCACTTTACCGCGGAGTATCAACTTGCGTAATTGTTTTTCAATTGCCAGAATTTCTGAGCAGTTTCCTTTCTTGTAGTAGAAGATTGATTTCTAAAGGAGAAGGAAAAAATTATCAGTTAATTACTGTAGAAGTAAAGCTTCATTTTGAGCATAACAACATTGCGAACTACACTAACATGGAACAAAACGAAGCCTTGGTAATAAAACAAAAACCTAGCAAAATTAAACTTGATTTGAATTAGTGGCCATAAAGCCATGAAAGCTATAAACCGTTTGAGTGAGAAAAAAAATCGCAGGGCTTACCTTGAACTCTGATTTGTTATTTTCAATACGCCTGTTGGTAGAAATTTCCCTTTTATATCCGTATCTTATGAGGTTCGCCCTCTTCAGTCTTCTAAGTATTTCAGATCTGGAGACCTTAACACCGCGGTCGAGTATTTTGAATGTTACGTCTTCTTCCACATCAGCCTCTGCAGACGAATTAAAGCTGACATTAATATTTCTAGGAGCGGGTGTTGATCTTATCCATTTGGAGAGGGATTCTGAATTTCCAAAACGTTTTTACAAAGAATAAAGAAAATAAACTAGTATTGGTCATATTGGGTAAGCAAAATCAGACATACCGACAGCCGTATAGAGAAGACTGAAAAGAATCAGGATCACTGATGTTAACTCAAAAACCGCCCTCATCTTCGTCTGGTACGGCGAAGTGGTCTTCAAAGGAGATTTTAAACCAAAGAAAATTGGTGAATAGAACCTTGACTTTGACGCAAATTTATACCCAAAGATAATGATATGTAAGCACTATAATGTTACGGAGGTAACGGTCATTTAGTGAACATGAAAATCTAGCAAGGATCGGAAGAGCGGAAGACAAACGAGGGATGAAGGGTTACGTAATGTTTGTTTTGGGCTAATTGATAAAAGTTAATATTAAACGAGACTGAAATGTTACATGAAAATGAGCCTTGAGCTTATAAGAAATAAGTATAACATGAAAAAGCCGTATCAAAGAACTAAAACAACCAACACTTTTGGAATCTGACTTGCAGTGTGGTTTTAAAAAAATCTTCATTCACTTCATTGGGACCTTAATCCTAAATATTTTTAACATTTGAACCACTGAATTTCTCTGATTTCTCAGTTCTTGACGGTGAGACCCCGGCTCGAGCAATCGATGTTACTTATACTCTTACTGAGCTGAACCGCAGTTCCTCAGCGAATGCTGAACTTAATAGAAACTGGGGCGAACTGGAATTAACGAAAAGATTTGCCAGCGCAGTAATAGTGATGTAATGATTATATCAAAGCAGTAAAGCTCCCCCACCAACAGGTAATCTACTGATACAGAGGGGCCCAGTGTACTCCGCAGCAGAATCTCAAACACGAACGAATCGAGACCAGAGGATGTGGAAAAGTATTATAACAAGACAAGTTTCTAATCGGAAAGGCATTTCATTCATTTTCATGAGATTGCATAAAACTATTCGATGTACCGAGATGCTCGTTAAAAACGAATTCGCTATATCGATATCCACTAAAGGTAAGCCACTGAAATCTGTTTAATTAAAGAGAACAGACAGCAAATTGCTGCTGCTCGAAATATCTAAAAGTCTAAAAAATAAAAAATCTAAAAGCCGCAGGATGCCTAAAATGTGTGCAATTCCACGATTGGTTTCGGCTCAATTATTGTTACACTTATTCATCGGCTAATTAAAAACAGTTAGAGTGTAGTTAATTTACACAACGTGAAATTTTCCTGTTTACTTTTTATTTACACTGTTAAACCATTTCACTTCCAAAAAGCGGTCAATAATAAAATAAATGATTTCAAGACGACAAAAACCCAATTTCAGTTTGAAAAACTGAAAAACAAATAGCACCATGCGATAGTTAGACTACTGCTAAAGAGGTTTAATTCGCTGGGCAAAACCGCTGAAGATTTAACTGATCTACATGCAAAAGAGTTAACGGTTGGGTAACCACTATTGTCTCGTCTAAAATGGTTAAGTACTGTGTTAAGTGATAACATGATCTTTAGCTAACACTGAGCTGATGGCCCTCTGAGTCTCTTCGCCAATTTCCCTTGCACAATTAACAGTTGTTTCAAAGTCCTTGTCTAGGTCAATAGATGAAAATATTCTCCGTGGCACTCAACTAAGTAAAAATATACTTTTGTATTAGTTAAGAACAGAGTCAGTAAAGCCGACATGATACCTTTCCGCTCTGTGATTGTAAAGGAAATTCGCAGGAACAATTCTTGTTTTGTATCTTTTTTAACGTTTAATGGGAGTTCTTCCCGCCATCTTACGTAACTGGCCAGTCATAAACCAGTCATAAACCAGTCATAAAGGCAAACCGTGAATATAATCCCCTCAATTTATTTTTTCCCCTTCAATCAGTTCAATTTAATAAGAAACTTCCAGACAGTCTCCTCGCTAGAACTCCTACGTATAACGGAAGTCGAAACAGCCGGCTATAACTGTGACTATTTTTTTTTTTTACTTTTGCTTCTTAAATTAAGAATGCTGTTCAGTACGCGGTGTAAAAAGAAAAACGGGTAATCATCTATCAAGACCAGAATCTGAAACGATTAAATCAAGAGGTTATTGGCGGGTGCATAAAACTGACCGTCTCTTGACATTGTTTCAGTAAGTAAAGTCACTACCAGTTTTCAATTCAGCAAAAACAATTCTCAGATTTTTTCGATTTCTCTCGATAACTGTTCATACATTTACAAGATTCTGTAGCATATATACCTGCTTATCGTGTTAATTATAACTTCCTCCAAGTAAATTGGGCGGATTTCGGAACTGAACGCTTAACGCTCGATTTTGGATTCTTTAATTCTCAACTAATAACTACAAAGAGTCTCAGGTTTGTGAAGAATCCTTGGTGTTGTGAAAGAAGGTGAATCAGACGGAAAATTTAGTTTTATATAAATTGAGTTGGTGAAACACATTTTTTACTGTAGCTATTGCGGAAAGATTAGAGGGTAACAGAATTTTGGCCGGACGGATAACCCTTCGGCTATGAAGTGAGGTACGGGTTGTGATGCTTTGAAGAGATGATCCAGAGGCACCCAGCGACGGTTTCCTCCAGGATACATTGAAAACCGGTTTTAGGCTATCCAGAATACTTTAGATCTCTAGAAATGCATTCCAAGCGGCGCAATAAAATTTGTGTCTGTTCGGTCATCCTAGGGCAACTTTCGAAATTAGAAGGGCTTCAGTGTTATTTCCCGAAGATTTTAGATGCAATTTAACGTATTACGAAAGTGAGAAGTTTTCAGATTCCTCTCTGCGTCATATTTCTGAATCCGAAAATTTTAGGTATCCTAACTAAGGAAGCTTTATCTGGGGAATGAAATATGAAATTCAGAAAATCGTAGGGAATTGATGTAGCACGTACCGTAATAGTTACAACGAGGATGGAACACATCCAGGATAACAATTCTGGTCTCCGTAGCGGGAACACATTCAGTGAAACTAAAATTCAGAGACTCCTGTTGATCATGAGATCGTCGTAACATACGTGTCGTGCTCTTGCTTGCTTCCTCACTAAAACTGAGAATGAGTTAAGTTCGGAAAGTGAGAAGTTTTCAGATTCCTCTCTCCGTCATATTTCTAAATCCGAAAATTTTAGGCATCCTAATTTAGGAAGCTTTATCTGGGGAATGAAATGTGAAATTCAGAAAATCGTAGGGAATTTATTCAATTATTAGCGTCGAAAAATTGTTCATAAATTAAAGAATAGAACGGTCATCTAGAAATTTGTAGCCGTCCTCAAGTCAGAAAAGTAAATTCTTATAGGCAATATTTGCTTCTCGGAACAGATACTTTACAGAAAATGGACGTTGGGTGCCCCTAATGGTCACGACAAAGGTCTATGGCTCACGGTTGTTTTAGGGATTACTCGTGTAGCACGTACCGTAATAGTTACAACGAGGATGGAACACATCCAGGATAACAATTCTGGTCTCTGTAGCGGGAACACATTCAGTGAAACTAAAATTCAGAGACTCCTGTTGATCATGAGATCGTCGTAACATACGTGTCGTGCTCTTGCTTGCTTCGTCACTAAAACTGAGAATGAGTTAAGTTCACAAGGGTAGGGTTGATTCTGACAAACACAAAACTGTCCTATGATTCGAAAAGGGTGGCTATCCTCGTTTGAAACTGAAGATCGAAGTAACATAACTAAATTATAAAAAATAAGGAAACTTTGAAAGAAAAGTAAATCAGCGATAGAAAGATAATTTCATTCAAAATCAAAGTGCAGTCTTCCATGTCAAATTGCAAAATTCAAAATCTTTACTTGTCTCTTTTACATACGAGACATAGTAGCTTTAGGTGCTCATCGATCGAAAAATCAAAGTGGAATAATTCTCGGAGAATATTATGGAAAATACTAACAATATCGATACACAGCGCGAACTTCATTTCTTCCACGATATCATTTCAGTTAAGCCTTGATGGGCAACCAGCCTTGTTTCAATGTTCGCTCTGAATGTTTGACACGATGCTTATATATTTTGCTCCGAAAACTAAAAATTTGAGCAAAAGTAAACTTGATCAGGAGTTTATGATTGCGCTGATAAAATTGGTCAATATATGGGCGATGTCTTTAGCATTCTGAGGAAAAGGCCCACTGACGTTTTCGATGTTAAGAAAAGTTTAAGGTAGCTTTTTAAGCCGAAACTCTGGTTTTGAGTGTTAATTTGAAAATTTGAAGTCTGTAATCCCTTGTGAAGCTAGTGTGACAACTTTGGAATGAATATATTACGAGAACTAAATGGCACATTAAGGAAAGCTAGTGCTCTCAAATTTAGAGACTGATTTCGCCTGTGTGAACCAAGGGAAAAAAATCAGCCAGACTGTTTCCCCCCTTGAAATATGCCGTATTAGTGAGTTCTAATCAGAAATAATAAATCTATCAAACTTGTGGTAAGAGATAAAGGCCTAGTCGACATCAAGCAATTTGATGGTAATATTCTATTTTTTACATTGCATGTTACCATGGCGATATCTTAGCCTGTTTAAAGTAGAAATTAAATTGGCTTTTATGCCACTTCCACGAATTTACCATATTTTCAAAATAAAATAGCGGTCAATGAACCGCTTTTAAACCGCTACAAAAACCCATAATAAAAACGATGGGCAGGTCAGTTATGTTTATGATTGTGGGCCTAAAAAATAAAAAATCTAAAAGCCGCAGGGTGCCTAAAATGTGTGTAATTATTCCACAATTGGTTTCGGCTCAATTATTGTTACAGCACTCAATCACCGGCTAATTAAAAACAGTTAGAGTGTAGTTAATTTACACAACATGAAAATTTCCTGTTTACTTTTTCCTTTTCACTGTTAAACCATTTCACTTCCAAAAAGCGGACAATCAAAATAAATGATTTCAAGACTGACATAAACCCAATTTCTGTTTACAAAACTGAAAAGCAAATTAGATTATGCGATAGTTAGACTACCGCTAAAGAGGTTTAATTCGCTGGGTAAAACCGTTAAAGATGTAACTGATCTATATGCAAAAGACTTAACTGTTGGGTAACCACTATTGTCTCGTCTAAAATGGTTAAGTACTGTGTTAAGTGATAACATGATCTTTAGCTAACAGTGAGCTGAGTCTCTTCGCCAATTTCCCTTGTACAATTAACAGTTGTTTCAAAGTCCTTGTCTAGGTCAATAGATGAAAATATTCTCCGTGGCACTCAACTAAGTAAAAATATACTTCACTTAGGGCCTCAGTATTATTTCCCCCAAAATTTTAGATACAATTTTAGGTTTTACGAAAGTGAGAATTTTTCTGATTCCTCTCTCCATCGAATTTTTTAATCCGAAAATTTTAGATTTCCTTTTTCAACGAAAAATAGGCTAAGTTGGGGGCTGAAATGTGAAAAACTAAACTTTAGAAAATCGTAGGGAATTAATTAGATAAGCTACGAAAACTGTACATGAATGGAATGGCCATCTAGAAATTTTTAGCCTTCCTCAAGTAACAGAAAATTGTAGGCAATTTTTGCTTCTCTGAACAAATATTTTACAGAAAACTGTCGTTCGGTGCCCCTTCCTAAGCTCTATGACATTTTTTTTAGGCACAACCTGTCTTCCTTCACAGGAAGGGAGAAGGTTCTTTACTTTTAAGCGAATTCGAATGTCCACGTACTATTTTAATTACACAACAACAACAACAACATCACATTTTCTTTATGGATGTCCCGGAGCTTTTCTCTATTCTGCCCCCAGGCCCAACAACTAGAAGATGTTCACGCGCCATTTGCTTTTTAAATTTTTCCTATTTGTTTTAATGACATTGATTGCATCGATTATTACCTTTTCCACATAAATAATTTTGGAAAAAAAAAATGTTACCCTCGACCCTTGACATGGCACCCTCGCCCTCGACATGGAACCCTCGACCCTCGACAAAAAGATAGACTCATTGAGTTCTACTGAAAGTAAATTATATCTAATGTATGTACTATTCACACTCAATGATCATGATTCAAACGGTTAGACAACGGGAAAATTTTTCTGTTTACTTTTTCTTTTAGACGTTAAACCTTTCGCCCTGATTCCCAAGAAATCATAAAGAAAAATTAATTCAAAGAGCAAAAACCCAATTTCGGTTTGTTAAAAACCGCAATCAAAAAGTAATATCCACAAACATAACGGTCTAGTAGTCACGGACCCTGATTCTGACTGTTCGTCTAAAAGACTTACAGCTTATGGCCCTCTGGTTTATCTCAATATCATTCGCCAAGTTTTATATTTGTCAGGAACAGCCAGTTTCAACGACCTTGTCTAGGGCAATTGGAAAGCTAAAAAAGAAAAAATTAATTCTCCGTTCACTCTACCATGTAAAAATTAAAAAAAATATGACTACTAAACCACTTTGGAACAAAGCCAACATAGTAACTCCTTTTGATACTATGAAAAAATTCGAAGGAGTAACTCTTAGTCGTATAGAGGGAGGATAGGATAAATCGTTTATTGAAAAAAAGAAACACCTCGCAGTCCGAAGACTGAATTACGTGTATAACATACAAGTTATAGTTAAAATGGATTTAAAAAAAACTTTAACAATAAAAATGTACAAATCTAACAAAAACATTTCACTTAGGATAACCTTGTGTTAGGAAAATATACATATTTAAACAAATTTATTTACATTCTTAGGCTATGGCTAACAATAAAAGATTTTTTAAGACGATCAGTCGATCAGGGAAATAAATATCAGGGAAAGACGATCAGGGAAATATTTAATAATTCTGTCAGCTTACTTAACTCACTAATTAAGAGCGACCGGGAATGTCTAGCGAATCAGGCCTCAATTTGTTTTTGCGATAATCTGTTCAATTGAAAGGAACGTCCGTAAAGGCTCCAGCAAGAGGTCCTTCAAAAGCGGAAGTCAAATTAAAGAGCTAGCTGTACAGTCAAATCGCAAAATTTAATTCACTTCTACCCATCTGTTTTACATATAACGAGACATAACTTTGCTTCTCGACCCATAGCCGCCCCGAGACATAACTACAATGCTTTAATTAGGCGCTTGAACGATCGAAGAACCTCGCGAAAAATCAAATGAAAACACTCACAATAGCACACGGCGCGAACTTCCTTTTGAAATTTGAGAGAACAGAAAAAATGCTAAGGAAAACACACCATAAATACAACAAGGAGACAAGGTAAGAAGTTCTCAAGTATTTTAAGTGCTTTTGACCCCTAAATAACGATCGCCAATATTCCTATACGAACCCTTATGATATTTCTGTTACGCAACAACGATTTTCACTCGTGAGCTTGAGGTACCTGTGACATGGCACGCTACCATGGCAACCTCTAAGTCTGTTCTGATGTAGAATTTTGAATCAGCTCTGAGCCCGTTTCCACGAATTTATCCAATTTGCAAACAGAATAGCTCTCATTAAACGCGCTTTTCAGTGAGCAACAAGACGCTGCGGAGCTAGCGTACACTTCGGCGTCGTGGTTGTGGAACTAATTAATTGTAAATGCGGAGGAATAGTAAGAAATCAAATATGGTAAGAGTAAGGTGTGAAATTATGGGATTTGTCAGGATATTCTGAAAAGAGCAACATCCAAGAGGCCTACTTGCCAAAAACTAGCATTTCAGGACAAATTGTCTCCGCGATATTAGCCCAGTTATGCTCTGATGACTCCATACAAATCCTTCTAAAAAACAATTCTCTATTTTTCTTAGTCACATCAGGCTTCAAAAACAGCATAGCAGTCTCATGTACTGATTAAAGATATGTAAGGCATGGGTAAGGAGTCAATTACGTTGAGCATGGAATTCGCTAAAACTCAAAGTCACGAGTTCGAATGTTTTGAGGATAATTATTCACTGACTATCACCACGCAGGGAAGTCGGTTAACACAAGGAAGTTTAACTCCAAAGGAACATAGCCTTTACAGAGCTTTAAAACACAGCATCCGCCAACACAAACTTGTCTTGAACTTTGAGTAAAACTAAACAGCCTCTACCAATAATAACAAACTCTCACTTGAACTTCAGATATGTTACGGCTTCCCCGAACTTGTAAACACAGAACCTGAAAATCGACCTTCGTCACACTTGACTAAACACAGCAGTCCAGATCGTGGGAAAAAACTTAGTTCGTCAAAAGAACTCGCGTGAAACTTGTATACCGTTTGACATAAGGTTCTAGAAAATACTAAACAGGCGAATAGTAGTAGCTTTTCGACATATTTTATGATTTCAGTAACTGATGCAAATCTGCTGACTCATGCTGAAATGTAAACATACCCTAATTAATTATTCATAGTAATCCAAAAACGTAGAGAACGTTCGCGAAAGTCACGCAACGCATGAAAGCAATTTTACTACGTAACACTCAACAAAGACAAAATGTCTTTGTGCAGCATTTTGTAACTTTAAATCCATCATAAAACAGTTCGAAAGGAGGGCTCACTCGTGAAATGTTTTTCAACACTCGAAGAGAAATTTCGTGTCTCTGCGCGGCCACGAAATATCCTCTATTTATTCCTCGAGTAATTGAAGACTAAACTCGAAGTGATCTCAAGATATCACGAAGTAGTCCGATCTCATTTCGTGAAATAGTTGAAACAAACCGAAAAGTCACGAACTTGCACGCCCAATCTTGTCCCGAAACTAGTGCATGATTTCATAACTATTTTTCACTTCTCAAACTACCTTGGGTCGCAGTAGCGCAATCGGCTAATCCCTCAACTTAGAATCTCCTCTGATCTGACGGGTCACACAGGTGAGTCGGTTCAAACCCCGGGAAGGCCAAAATAGTAATTCTTTCTTCCTCGAAAAAGTTAAAGAAGAAATCAAAGAAATCGAAGTGATCTCGAGATATCTCGGACTAATTCGGCTCTCACTTTGTCAAATAGCCGAACAGAGCCGAAAACCTACAGACTTTGCTTCCCCAATCTGGTCAAAAAATTGCAACTTTGATACATTCCTGAGCGTCGCGAATCCTTTACTTCGCGCTCCGCCGAAGTAATAAAAACCAAAAGATTAGTTATGTGTATAACTTAATGACCGTTTAAGTTTATCTTTATTTTTCAAAATCAAGAGAAAGATAGGGCTGGGTTCTGCTTACGACATGAGTGCGGCTTATACACGAGTTTATGCGGCAATTTAGAATTCCAGACCGCGAAAATTCATGTGTTTTATGTTTGAAATGAATTTTGTCCAAGTTCTCCAAAATTTTGAAAGCAAGACTAAAAGTTCTGGGTTTTTTTAGCATTGCTTAGTGAATTGCTCTGGACAGTATGTGTCGGAAATATTAAATCATAAAACTGCTATCATTTATTAATTTCCTTACAAGCGTCACATATTCTTTATCAAGTTAAGACTTTCAGAAAAAGGCACGTGACAGATCACGTGACAAACTGAAACGTTATTTTAAAATATCTTCAAATGTCAACGACAGTGATTGATGGTAGGAATTTTGGCAGTTGGACTCTGTTACATGATTTATAATGAAGACTGTTATTTGAAATACAAAATGATACAATTGAAAATAATTTATAAATGACACTAACATTGTACGACAATGCCCTTTCCATTGATAGCAATAGCCTGCTGTAGGCGATTCAGGCTATAGGGTCCAATGAGAAGAGGCATAGGCTACCAGTCACTGTTGGATGAAATGATGAGCAGATGTGTTTTTTGTTCTTAATTTTGATGCCTGTGCAGCGGTAGCAACAACCAACTAACCGGTTGAAACGGTCTGAATAGAACAAGATTAAAACGGTCGTAAACACTTTGGGGAAAAAATTGTGCAAGGTTTAGCGCTCTTTCTGGTTGTGAAGAAAAATAATAACTTACATTCCCAAAAGTTCTACGCACCCATCTCCCCTATTATCCTTCACATTTCTAGTGGTGCATCGATCCCAAAGTTGTCATCAAGTCTAAAAACGAATGAACGGTCTCTGTCATATGACTCAAGAGGATACCGACGAATCAGACTCTCTCTTTGAATATCTTCCGTGACCAAATTGAGCCAGGATAAAGCGACCACAGAGTTATTTGCTGGGATGTTAAATATTCCAGAAACACGGCAATATATAGTTTCAGTAAATAAGTAAAAATCTTTTAATTCACCCGAAAAAAAGCTCAACAAATTTGGCTAAGGGTAAACCATGAGTTTATTACATCTGTTCTTATTAATAAACTTACAAGAATTTTTCCAGTCGTCGAATCGAGTTACAATCATCCTACTACTTCAAATATTCCCCGAGCAGTATTTTAACCCCTTAATCTCATGGTAAGATGACTATCGGCATATAATTAGCGGCGCCACCCACCACCACCGCCTCCTCCTCCTCCGCTGCGGCGGCGGCGGCGGCTGGAGTAGCTAGTACGGCGGCGGCTCGAGTAGCTGGTACGGCGGCGGCTCGAGTAGCTGGTGCGGCGGCGGCTCGAGTAGCTGGCACGACGGCGGCTCGAGTAGCTGGTACGGCGGCGGCTTGAGTAGCTGGTACGGCGGCGGCTCAAGTAGCTGGTGCGGCGGCGGCTTGAGTAGCTGGCGCGACGGCGGCTCGAATAGCTGGTGCGGCGGCGGCTCGAGTAGCTGGCACGACGGCGGCTTGTGTAGCTGGTGCGGCGGCGGCTCGAGTAGCTGGCACGACGGCGGCTTGTGTAGCTGGTACGGCGGCGGCTCGAATAGCTAGTACGGCGACGTGAGTAGCTTACTTTGACTTTCAATCCGCCTTTGATTGCGCCTTTTACAGCTCCTTTCACTGCGCCTTTCGCTGCGCCTGTCACTGCGCCCGTCGCTGCACCTGCTGCTGCGCCTACAGGTCCACCCGCTGAGCCCGCTATTGCACCTTTCACTGCACCTTTCACTACACCTTTCTTTGCGCCTTTTAATGCGCCTTTCTTTGCGCCTTCTATTGCCCCTTTCTTATCGATTGTCGCAGTGACTTTTATGCCGAATATTGATACCGATTTACTTATTTTGGTACTTTTGTCTCGAGGATTACGTTTGCTTCGCTGATCACTTTCGATTCCTTTGAAAACAACCTCCAGTCCCACTTTGCACTGATCCATATCGTCCAGGTGCCAGTATTGCAGTTCCGTTTTTATCCGATTGGCGACTTCCTCTCCCAAAACACCTGAGAATTAATCAAAGAGAAAAATGTTAGTGCTAATCATTACTATTGTAACCACTCTACGTTCTTCAAGATACGTGGCCTAACAGGCGTGAAGGCAACGTAAGAAAGACGAGCGCTGATCGCAACGAATATAATAAGTTCTTGCTAGGTCCCCTTTGGAGAGATCCTTAGAAAGGTCTTAAAGTTTTTGTTTTTGTCTTCTCACCTGTGGTACCCGCCTCTTTATTTGCTTTGATGGCAGAGCTGACAGTATGTTTTTTTTTATTACTGGGAGAAGATGTCGATGCTTATACGTTGGATAACAGTTTACCGGGTATCAGTGTTTCCAATTCTTCCTCGATCTCCGGAATCCTTGAGCAGTTTTCTAATTTGTAATAGAAGTACGATTCCTGAGATAAAAAGAAAAAAAAGTATCACTTTAGAATACGGAAACTCATTGGCTGTAGAATCGAAAAAAAACGATCCGGGAAAGAAAAACCTTAAAACGATGGAATTGAACTCGATTTTGATTTCTGACAAAGAAATTAAAGGAGTTGTTTTGGAGATTGATTTATTCCACTGAATTCCAAAAGCCAAAATCATGGTGCTTGCCTTGAAATAAGATGTACTTTCTGGACTCATTACTGTCTGGTAAGAAACTTCCTCTTTGTAACCATGTCCCGTGAGGTTCGCCTTGTTTGTTACTTTGAAGACATCAGATTTGGACAGTTTAGTACTTGTGTTGCGGTCGAAAATCAGTAGTTCAACGTCTTCTTCCGTGTCAGCCTCTGCAAGATAATGGATAAAAACAATTTCATAAATTTTTCTTAGGATATTGATCAATAATTAACATCTTTGTAGAAAAGCTCTTAAATTTCACCGGAGCAGTTGTTATAAAACTTAAATGCAAATAAATTTTGCTGAACAAAAGCAGATATACCGACAGCCGTGGAAAAGACAAACAGTGCCAGAATCACTGCTATCATCTCAGAAAGCATCATCTTTCCTCGGCTCAGAGAAGTTGAAGTCACTAAGCCTACAGAAAATACCTTCAAACCAAAAACAAATTGGTTAAAGAAACTTGGAGTTGACGTTTATTCATACCCAAACTAAGATGTCATTTGATTGAGGTTATGACAGTTGAGTGAACATGGAAATCCAGCAAGGAAAAGCGGAGGACAAACACCAAGGGACGAAACAATACTTCCTGTTTGTTTTGCTATTGATAACTGAGTTACTTTACACGCTACTGACTTAACCTTTACACTCTATCTGTCTTAGAAAGTAGCTCATAATGCATAAAAATAAAATATCTCATGATAAAATACAAAAATATTTCAAAATCTCGCGAACACAGGGTGGAAAAATTGAAATATACCTTGTAAAAATTGACAATAGCGAAAGTTTAATTTTATCCCGGAATTTTATATTACATAATTTCAGTTTACCGACTGGAATTGGAATAGCTGAAATTTCTTCCGCGCGCAGTTTTCACTTCATACACAATACCCATAAGATTAACACCTCTTTTGAATGCCACTCGTTTCGAATCCAAAGCGCAGCTTCGTTATCATTTCAATTTGCTTTTTCTTTTACGTTTTGATGGCAAAGGGAGTTCACGTACAGTCGGGGACTGAACTAGTCTGCTACAGCGCCAAAGTCGAAGTTCTAGCCTTTTAGCCGAGACTATACTGAGTGCTACTACATTTGCTCACTTTGATTCAGGCCATTGTCTTCTGCAATTGAGTGGCATCTAGAACACGCCATCTCTTGTTAAAGGAGATCTAAAAAGAAATCACAAAACGGTGATAATTCATGCGTTGTGCTTAATTATTTGTAGAGGAGAAAGCCCGGCCCTTGATTTGAGAAAGCTTGTATTGTGTGTTTTATATTGGTCAGCCTACACTGTCTACACTGTGTAAAAGAGTCTTTTCGCCCATGATCTAACTGTTTCAACCCAAGTTGACGATATAGTGGCCCTTTAGCAAAAAAAAATCTGACATACGTCCCCTTCCCACCTTAAGAGGCGGGCCTCATTATGTCGCGACTATTTGAAGCTTCGGGCAGTACAACAGCGTCACCTCCGTCTAAGCTTTAAGTAAGGAAGTCGTTTTAAGGCAGCATTGTTTTTAGGGAAGAAAGCTGTCTCGCAAACACGCTTTTTAATGACTATCCATAAAGTACTGGTACTCCAAGAGGCAAATTAAAGGAGTCAAAGTGCGGCACACTTCCCCCGCGTAGCTAGTGCCTGGCGCTCCACGTCCGCTTTGTGCTTCGTTCGCGCCAAAAACGCGGAAAAAGAGCGCCTGTTTCGCCGCCTGTTTCGCAGGCTAGGCGCACAGGATATCGGTTAACTATACTGAGGATTTGCTGCTTTCTTTCCACCAGTTCAAATCACACTTGATGCATGAACATAAAACATTGCTTAAACAATGAACATTGTATATTAAGCATAACGTGATCGTAAGGAAATGAATAAATCAAGATCTAAAGTAACTTCTTTAGTAAAACCAGTGAGATAAAGATGATTTTTGATGATGCTGGCTAGATGAAAATTCAGCTGATTAGTGTTAATCGCCCGTTCTTTTATTTTCACATTGTTTTTTAAAAGCTTTTCTGGGAAGTCATGTAGTCGCTGTCAGTTTTGTCTTTACTTTTAGCATGTTTCCTTTGAAATATTTGCCCTCCGTTTTTTTAAAAGTTACTTTTTGTATATGCAATTACGGGTAGCAAAGCATCGGGTACAGAAGACTTTCTCAAAGTCCTTCCCTTCTCGCTCGCTTTGGCGCAGAAAACACTGATTTAAAAATCTTCCGCTCTCGCTTTGAGCTGGGCTTGAAGAGGGAAAGCACAAGTCTACGGGTACCGTAAAACTCCGCATGCTTATATCTAAACAAAATTACCTATGAAGCGTGTGTTATGTCATGATTTACTTTTCACTCATTATAAAACATATGAGCACTTATAATTGTTTGCTAAAATCAGTAGTTTTGCGTCAAAGGCACTGACATGTGAGCCGGACATGTGAGATGCCTGTTGTAGATCGTTTTCACTGTCACGCAACAAAAACTAAATTGGAAACCGTCCAGTGGAAGAAGCCAAGAAAATGAAATGTTATAGAAGACTAATATATAAACAATTTGTCCAAGTCTCAGGTCTTTGTCGCCCATAGTTTCTGAGTTATTTGGCGAAACGTTTCACGCACCTTTGTAGCCGGAACTTTGTATGGAGACGCCATATTGGTGTACCGTTTTGGTGCACCAACGGCCGCCGGAAATCAACAAAACATCTGAAGTTTACTTTTTCTATAAAAGCTCTTTCTTTTCACTCGAGAACTAGCGTACGTAGGCATAAACATATCTTCTAATACTTGAAGTTGTTATATTGCTGAAAATCAAGAGGAGAGACTTTTTTCAACGAGACAGCATTCCTATTATGGTGTCACGCACTGTGAAAACTCGGAAGTTCAAATTGCTGTATTTTCGAAATGAAACATGCTACGAAAATGAAAACTTGTACAAAGATTTACTTTGTGTTTATCTTCGGCCTAGTGTAAATAAGAATTCGTAAAACCTCGCTATTTTGACTTTACCATTTGATGACGTCACAGTGAAAACCATCTATTTTTGATTTCTTAATAACGGAACAGTAATGACAGGTTGAACAAAAGGTAGAAAATTCCCTTTTACTCATCTGTTTTACATACTAAACAGAACTATCGTTATCGGCCCATAGCCGCCCGAGACATAACAATGCTTTAATCAGGGGCACCCAACGTCAATTTTCGGAAAATATCTGTTCGGAAGACGATTTGAGAACTAAAATTTTCGGAACATTTGCTGTAAAATTTCTTGCTTGCCTGCCTCTCCTAGGTTTTTCGAACATCTAAAAACTGGTATAATTGCCCTTTTTTAACGGATATTTATCCTAAAAAGGTCACCTAGAATTTTCGGAAGCCTCTTTTTCTGGCTGAAATTTTCGAAAAGGTAGGTTTTGATCCCTATAATTTTCGGATCACTAAACTTTCACATAGGAAATCCGAACAGATGAAAAAATTTTAGGGATAAAAATATGCCTATATCTACCGTTTAAAGACTAAAATACGTTTAACAATGCTATGTTTAAGTGGTTTTGATTTATATTCTCGTTGGGTGCCCCTGTTTAATTAGGTGCTTGAGCTATCGAAGAACCGTGCGAAGAATCAAAGGAAAACATTCACAGCTATTCACAATAGCATACGGCGCGAACTTCCTTTTGAATATAGAGAGAACTAAAAAAATGCTAAAGAAAACACATAATAAATACAACAAGGAGACAAGGTAAGAAGTTCTGAAGTATATTAAGTGCATTTTTGACCCATAAATAACGAGCGCTAATATTCCCATGCAAACCCTTATGATATTTCTGGCACAACAACGATTTTCACTCGTGAGCTTGGGGTACCTGTGACATGACATGCTACCATGGCAACCTCTAAGTCTGTTCTGATGTAGAATTTTGAATCAACTCTGAGCTCGTTTCCCAAAATTTATCAAATTTGCAAATAGAATAGCTGCCATAAAACGCGCTTTTCAGTGAGCAATAAAACCAAAGACTAGTTATGTGTATATAACTATGGCCGTATAATTTTATCCTTATTTTCAAAAGAAAAAAAAGGGGTCCTGCTTACCCATGAGTTCAGCTTATACACGAGTTTATGCGCAATTTAGAATTCCAGACTGTGAATAATCATATTTTACTTAGTGTTTTATGTTTGATATGAATGTCCTCCAATTTCTTCAAATTTTGAAAGCAAGACTAAAAATTCTGTTTTTTTTGTTAGCATTGCTTGGTGAATTGCTCTGGACAGTATGTGTCGGAAAAAAATGCTATCATTTATTAATTTCCTTACAAGCTCCACATATAAGACTTTCAGAAAAAGGCACGTGACAGATCACGTGACAAACTGAAACGTTATTTTAAAATATCTTTAAATATCAAAGACAGTGATTGATGGTAGGAATTTTGGCAGTTGGACTCTGTGGCATGGTTTATAATGAAGACTTTTATTTGAAATACAAAATGATACAATTGAAAATAATATATAAATGACACTAACATTGTACGACAATGCCCTGTCCATTGATAGCAATAGCCTGCTGTAGACGTTTCAGGCTATAGGGTCCAATGAAAAGAGGCATAGGCTACCAGTCACTGTTGGATCGGATGAAATGATGAGCAGATGTGTTTTTTGTTCTTTTATACTTTAAAATGCGATTTTACGGCGTTAGGAGGTTGAGGTCAGTCAGTAAAACAGGCAATTCGGGAAAAAGGCAGTTCATGCAACAATTATCCTGCATACTGCAACAAATGCACTGTCCATGGGTGGCGCTGACGAACTGTGATGGCAAATTCTAAGTTGCTGAACGTATTAGAATGAATCCAAAACGCCTGTCTATGTAGTTGACTGAAGAAACATCATTATCATATTTTCGCCCCGCTTTAAATCCACCACCTCAGTTATATACATGAAAAGCAGTTATACATGTTTTCTTCACAGAAGATTTTGGGCTATCTTTTGTCCTTCGACTCTTATCTCTATCGCAATCATGAGCGTTCATTTGTTTGTGGCTAATAAGCTTACGGACAAGAAACCCTTCTGATGAACTGGGTACTCTCCATAGCAAAAACGACAATGGTTTAATAGAAAGCGGGGTCACTCAAAAATGTGCTTTATATCCAAGAAATGAAAATGAAACAAATTAGCTTTCGAATAGATAATTCATATAAGTCTAGACAAATCGAAAGGCTTTATATGTCTCCAAAACGAGTTTCTTCTTAAAAGGTAGAGGAGATTCGATTTTCAAAACGTGGACTAGGGGATTTCTAAGAAACATGTAGATGGCGCTTCGTGTCTACAACGAGGGGTTTAACTATTATATTTCTCCCTATTTGCAATAGCGCCTCTTTGTACATAGTAAAGTGAAGACTTATTTTGTTTGCTTAGTGATTCAGTTCAAGGGCCTAGTACCATATTACTTGAAGCAAAGCGTGACGTGTACATAAACGAACAAAAAAATGAACTATGCATGTTCTGTTTTGATCAACATCAACTCTTTTTGGATGATTTGGATCAACTAACTTTGGTTAGGACGTGGGGACATATAACATAAATAGACCAAAACCCAATTGAATAATGAGCAGCACAGGCATCCCAAAGTCCTTGGGTGAGCTCATGTTAAAAATTTTTACGTCTGTTAATATTGCGTAAGGTATAGCGTTTTATAGATATATACCTTATCGTGTAGCAAAGAATTAAAATAAACTTACTTTTGCTTTAATTGTGTTCCGGCTGTGTCGTTTTGAAGCGTTTTGGACTGGTTTTTGCTATCCTGTCTTAACCTTCATAATCATAATCTGCATGAGACACTGGATAGCAAAACCAGCCCAAAACGCTTCAGAACGACACAGGAACACAAAATAAAGAAAAAGGAATTCGAAGTTTATTTTAATTCTTTGCTACACGATAAGCTAAGATAAGGCCATATTTTCCCCAGTTTTTTCCCAATATAAACCCTATAAAACACTACGTTACGCAATATTAGCAGATGTAAAATGATGTAAAAACAAGTGCTCACATATTGAGTTTGGGATAGCCTGTTCCAGGCTCCGGGATAGTCGGGTCCGCTGAATAGAGAAAGCGCGCAAACATGAAAAAAAAAAAAAAAACAAAGACAGAAAAAAAAAACAGAAAACGGGAGAATCCCTTTCTTTTATGTCTTCCTCTCTCCGCCTAAAACAAAACCCATAAATGCTGCTCTTGCCTGAGCTCTGTTTGCTGAGCAATAAAAATAATCACTTTTAAGTTGAAGCAATATGGCTCTGGACAATAGGTCCATAGCCGCTTTATTGAAACAAACAGAACAAGAATGAATTCTGTTAATACGTTTGCCCAGTAAAGGTGCGGGCCAAGAAAAACGCACCAACACTAAATATACTACAAGAAAAAGTGGGCGGATAAGGGGAAGGAGGTGGGAGTCAAAAGAAGCTTCTAACTGCGAGCAATAGAGACGAATGGCAAGCACATGGCTTGCGAGTTCATGTGACTTGTCAAAAACCTTAGAGGGGGTTGAACATAACGGCCATTGACACCTGACCCAAACCCAGTCCCCCTTGATTATCAAATAAACCCTGGTCAAAGAGAGAAGACATAAAGATTCTATTTGCAAGCAAATATTTTGCTTTCTTTTTTCCCCCCCGCCAACTTTTTGCGTGCCTTTCACTTTCGAGTCTTCCCCACTATCTGAGAGCTTGGACCAGGCTAATTGGGACACCTGTGCGGCGGTTTACAAAAGTAGTAGCAACAACCAACTGAGCGGTTGAAACGGTCCAAATAGAACAAGAAGAAACGGTCGTAAGCCCCTGATTTTGGGGGGAAATTGTGGTTTTGCGCTCCTTCTGGTTGTGTAAGGTCCAGTAAATCAGGGATAAAATTTTTTTAATTCATCAGAGAAAACACGCAACAAAGTAAGACAAGGTTAAACCATGAGTTTATTACATCTTTTGTTAAGAAACTTACAACTGAGAAGTCTTTCCAGTCCCTTAATCGAGTTAAAATCAGCCCATTACTTGAAGCGCATACCCACGCGGTTTTTTAACCCCTTAGCCTCATGGTTTCGGCTGAATAGCAGCATTGGCGACGCCACCAGCCACCGCCGCCTCCTCCTCCTCCACTGCTGCTGCTGATGCGGCGGCTCGAATAGCTGATGCTGCGGCGGCGTGAGGAGCTGAATTTTTTGGGTTTGTTGCTGATTGACTTAGATTTACTTTTCACTGTGCCTGTCACTTCGACTTTCAAATGTTTGCCTCCAGCTTCCAGTGCGCTGCCCAGTGCTCCAACCACTCCTTTATTCTTTACCTCTTTCACAAAGGTATCCACTGCGGCTACCACTGCCTTACCCACATCGCCCTTCACAGTGATCTTCGCTTACACCTTGATGCCGAGTACCTCTGCTTTGGCTTCTACATTAAACAGTGTCGGCAAATCCTTCGGTTTCCCACCGGATTTACTTTTAGATTTTCCTTTGGATTTCTTGCCCAAAACGCGCTTACTTCTCTGGTAAGTATCGTCAACTCCTTTAAAAACAACTTCCAGTCCAACTTTACACCGATCCATATTGTCCAGACGCCAGTATTGCAGTTCCGCTTTTAGCCGATTAACCGATTTTAACATCATTTCCAAAAACACCTGAGAATTAACCGCCGGAAAGAAATATTACTCTAGTATGCAACCTCTCTTAAAATTATACGAACATATGGCCTTCTCTGCAAGCTACTTTGGGTCACAGGCTTTTGCCGGGATCAAAAGGGATTTTAGAAAAATAGATACCTATACCGGATGTCCGTATAAAAGTCATAAAAGTCAAATGCATGTCGGCCTCTATCCTTTTACTCTCCCCCCACCCCCAACCCCGAAATAGAGAATAAAGCGCCTTGAAAACCAAAACGCGCCACCTTCCCCTCCTTGATTTGGGAAAAGATTTTATCTAAGAATGTAGCTTTTCTGGGTAGCTCGATTTGAGCAGAGCGCGACGCAACGCAAGAAAGACAAGTGCCGATCGCAACGCAGCTAAATCGCAGTGACGGCATGTTTTCACAGACAGAAGTTGTCTACAGTTATGTAATGGATGATAGTCAGTTAACCTACCAGGTATCAATGTTTCCAATTCTTCCTCGATCTCCTGAGTCCTTGAGCAGTTCTCTGACTTGTAGTAGAAATACGATTCCTGTGAAAAAGCAAAAAAAATGATCACTTTATGAATAGGTCAATCTCAAGTTTGAAAATACCACGTATTTAAAAAGGGCGTTAGAGTAGGCATGAATTAGAAAATAACACCTCGACAATATAAAAAAAGCCTGAAAAAATATGGAATTGAACTCGAATTTGAGTATACTGGCTATGAAAGGCGCTGTTTTGAAAGGATGATTTAATCCACCGAGTTTTTAAAGCAAAACTGTGCTTACCTTGAAATAGGGTGTACTTTCGGAACTCATTACTGTCTGATAAGAAACTTCCTCTTTGTAACCATGTCCAGTGAGGTTCGCCTTCTTTAGTACTTTACGTACATCAGACTTGGTCAGTTTTGTACTCGTGTTGCGGTTGAAAATAAGTATAGTTCAACGTCCCCTTCCGTATCAGCCTCTGCAAGTAAATCGAAAAAACGTTTTCATACAGTTCCTAAAATATTGGTCAATCGTTCCAACATATTTGAAAATGAACCCGCCAATTTTATTGGAGTAGTTGTTCAGACCAGTGCAAATAAATTGTGTTCAAAAGAGAAGCAGACATACCGACAGCCGTGGAAAAGAGAAACAGAGCTAGAACCACTGAAATTAGATATGAAAGCATCATCTTCGCCCAGCTCAGAGGAAGTGGACTTCGCTGATCCTTCAGAAAAGACCTTCAAACCAAAAAGGAAGAGGTTAAAGAAACTTGGAGTTGACGCTTATTTATACACAAAGATAATGCTATGTAAACACTAAGAAAACACTAAGGTTCATTTGCTGAGGTCATGGCAGTCACATAGTGAACATAAAAATCTAACAAGGAAAGGCGGAAGACAAATACGTACTTCCATGTTTGCTTTGCCATCCCTGATTCTATCGATAACTGTGTTACATTCTACGCAACAAACGTCGCCTTTACATTCCATTTGTTTTATAGACTGATATTGTAAGATGTCGCGACCAAGTGGAAAAAAGAAATGAATATACCTAGCTATACCTTCAGCGTAAAATGTTTGATATCATCTTCTTGCTGGGTAAAGAAGGCTTTTCAGCAACTGGAATAGCTTACATTTTCTCTGCCATTTTCAATACATGAATAATCATAAATAACATCAACCGCTGGTTTTGAGTACAAAGAGCATTTTAAAATCTCTTAACATTATCATCATTTTTACTTCGTTATTTTTTTTAATACTTGAATTGCTCTGTATTTTTTAACTTACTCTTTCTTTGTTCATTTAGATGGCAAGGGGATTGAGTACAGTATGATTAAGTTAGTCTGGCATCAACAGCGCCAAAGCTGGAGTTCTGGCCATGCTGAAGACTAGCTACTAGGCCTTTTGTGACAGCTCAGGAGGGTGCGTTTTAGTACTGCAACTTGAATCTTGACCCTTAGTAGAACACGCCATCTCCTCTTGAAGGAGATCTGGAAATAAACCGCGAAAACTAATTCATGCGTTTGCCTGTAATGTTGAATTTGTCCAAGAAAATGGTTCTTATGTGTATGGTGCTTACTTTTAGAGGGGAAAGCCCCGCACTAGATTCGAAAACAGGCTGAAATCGCATTTCTGTATTCCGAGTGACATAGTGTCGTTTCATGATCAGTAGTCCTACACTGCGTAAAAGAGTGTTTGTCGAGCATCCCAGGATGATCGAATGGGGGCATAAATCGAAACCAAAAAGACTCCCTAGACCGAAAACTAACCCCCAAAAATCCTATGCCGAATCTAGCCTAAAAACGTCCAGAAAGCATTAAATGATATAACACAAAAAATAAAAACATTAGTGAATGTTTGTGTTTGTTTAATCATCATACCATCTGAATTTATCAGGAATCTTCAGATTTGAAAACCCAAAAAATCTCTACTTAAATCAAGCCACCCCCAAAGAAATATTTGCCAAATTTTCCTACCCAAAAAAGTCTCAGAATAGAAAATTTCGATTCCGAAATAATCCCACGCAGGCGTTTTTAGGGGAGCTCGTTTTTCATCCCTCCCCTTGTGGGGAGGCTATGTTACTTGAGGTCCGTAGTACCCCTCCCTCTGCTGGGTCGCACATGCCGATCTGTTGACGAGTATTATAAACGGACACAAGAGCTTCGAAATGAACGACTTAGCAGGAGCTCGTGGTTCACATTACCCAGTCGATGTCTCGATTTTTTTTTCCAGTTGATTTGCTTCGCAAAATATATTAAAGAGCATCTGAGCTCATCAACGCCCATTGTATTAAAAAGTAACGCTTCGAGCCTTCCGAGTTTCTGTTTGGTCAAAGTATAAAGCCTGGTTTTCATATGCCGCCGATGTATCTGCGACGTAGCCGCCGGTACCGCCTGGGACGCTTCTCGGACGAATGAGAACATGTGCCGCCGGCTACTAGACTATCTTCCGTATATGAGCAAGAATTGTTGGTATGCAGGCTGCATTTGCGCGAACATAAGCAATATCAAGACGTAATTTTAAAATTAAGCCCGAGCGAAACG
Source organism: Porites lutea (assembly GCF_958299795.1). NCBI lineage: Eukaryota > Metazoa > Cnidaria > Anthozoa > Scleractinia > Poritidae > Porites > Porites lutea. Next base: position 3,429,374 of record NC_133205.1, on the reverse strand, counting down.
CTCCTGAGTGACTTTTGTTCATTTAAAGGTTACATTTTACTTTTGTTGCGTAAGGTCCTTCTAGATCTCCCTTCTAAAGTGTCCTGTTAGGACGCGAGTTCTCAAACAAATGTCAAATGACGGAAGATGAGAACAATTTTTAAATTTGTACCACCAATTTTTTTTCCTAGACACAGATTATGATATTCTCGGTCGACATATGTACAAATTCGGTACTTGCTTCAATGTATAAATCGAATTTATTTAATGATATTTTAAATGTCAAACTTAGCATTATTTTTCCGACTTAGAAGAACACAACATCGCATTTTTTTTATTATTTTCTAAAAAATAACCCGCTTGACATCAAGTTACCATGGTAGCAAACCAAGTAAAAATTCAGCCCTAATAAACTGCTTTCACGGTCCTTTTTGGGCGGAAAAGAAAATTATGTCTTGAATACCTGTTTTTAATCTCTGTGCTTCTAGTTTCAAATGATATTCACCAATCACTGAAATCTACACGCGTCACGCGTCGTGAACATAGAAAATCACGCACCACCCAGCTAAAAAGACGCTGCTACGCATCACGCTGATAATTTGTGACCTATCATGCGTCAAGGAAAACTCCTTTGCCATCCTGTACTAACCTGGGTGAAATACGTAAATCGGCTTAATTTATTTTTAGGGTTTAGCTCGATGAAAGAAATACATTCCGCATCGAGTGGAGACATTCGTTTACAAACTTTATTTTATGCACATTTCAGGAGAACGGTAACATGAAATGCCAAGTGTCTACTGGACCTGAAGGCAGGTTTCATTCACTTAAAGTTAACAGTTGGATGCTCGTACTGTCGATTAACGAAAAACTAAATATGCACCAAATTTTCTCAGGGCAAATATGATTCAAAAAGTGCAACTACAGTCGTCTCCCGATAACTTAAACCTTCTAAGAAAATCGAAAAAGTTCGAGTTATCGGGAGTTCGAAGCAAATAACCTGGAATAAGGAAATAAGCAAATGGACGGGGAGGGAATGCAAGTGTCATGCACACTTCACTTCAAGGTCAAAAAAATATATAGATTGATATTTTGAGAAAAAAAAATAAGCAACAAAGCTTGATTAAAGGGGCTATGTCAGCTGGAGAGCATGCGCTCTGAGATTATGCAAATTACTTTCAACTGTCAAAATTCTATTGTTTTTAACGCGTGACTTTCTCCATGTGCGCTCTGAGGTTATGCAAATTACTTTCAACTGTTAAAATTCTATTGTTTTTAACGCGTGACTTTCTCCATCTTCTCTGTCACGTCCAAGGCTCCGAATTTAGAGAGGTTAACAAGCGAAATGGGTTTAGATAAGGGATATTTCGATAGAATTCACGGAACGTTTTTTCTCTGGTTATGCTAGATCAAGAATAAAATTGTGACGACAATTTTACTTGTAGTTTTGAAGTAAAAACGCATGCCATTCATAAAATAGAGCGCAAACAAAAATTCAACAACAACATATTGTCTTAAAATAAATCGAACAGGCTGATCGAAGTTGTATTTTACAAACGAACTACAAAAGACGCTAGACCAAAGAAAAAGACCAAGACTGTTTCAAATCATGAACAATTAGACTTGTCTGTCGCTAGTGATTTTATAATTTAGATGCTGATAGAACAAGAGACATCGAGTCTTTGTTTTGATCTTAGGGAAACATACATTATCGCGCAAAATTGTTCGATCGTGCCGAATCACTGCGACGTCGAGAAAAACAGAACCAAGCATCATTGGTATACTACTCCACTATAAGCAGTCCGTTGATAAAAAGGGAAAGTAAACTCTGCTATTTTCCAAAAATATGCTCGAACACAAACAGTTCAAAAACATGACATTTACAGGATCTAACTCGCACTAACGTGCCTCTCTAAGTCCGTTGAGAACAATCTGGACGAGCAAACGGTCGTGTTTATCTTTGCTGTGAATCCAGATAAATACAAGAAGGAATCTAGCCGAATTTTATAATGTTTCCTTCGCCAGGAGTTTAGTTTCGTCACGAAACTCATGGCCTGATGCTCTTGTAATCGTTTACAAAAAACGGCCGCCGCCAACTTGATAGCCGCTTCATTATACGTCCACATACTTTGAGCACAAGAAAAATCCAAGAGCCATCAGCCTCTAAAATAACTCAATAGAAAGGTTCTGTGAACTATAGGGAATATTCCATCAAAGATTCCATCGCTCATTGTGGAGTAGCCGTCATTAACTCTGCCATTACAACGGCCGCTGATAAGAGGTCACAGTAAATCCACGTAAAAACATTCCACAGGCAAACAATTTCAAAATAACGCCAAAAAATTATTCTGTAATCACCATAGAACGATTCTTAATACAAAACTTCGCTATCTATCGAACGATGGCTGAGATTTAGACAGATAAAAACAGCCTTCCAAAATCTCCGACAGAACTTGAAAAAGTTGGGCCGTCTTTTTCAAGTTTGTTTTCATTGGCTCGCGCATGCGTGTGGGGTGACATAGCCCCTTTAATATACAGAGATGGACACTGAATTTGAAGTGGGGTGACATAAATGCGAAGACAAATAATTGACAGGGTTGTTTTGAAATAAATTCAATCTAATTTTAATACAGCCCTTTGTAAATTAGGATCGGAGGCAAATGTGGCATGATTGCTCCTGATTTCCTCCTCAATTTGTACTTTCAGGTTTTGCATCATATCTGCCCCGGCGGGGCTAAAGTGCAGGTCACGGTCACAGGTCAGGTCACAGGTCACAGGCCACAGGTCACAGGTCACAGGTCACAGGCCACAGGTCAGGTCACAGGTCACGCAAAAAAAACAATAGGACACTGGACAATACTGTTCTGGACTGACGTTTTTCTATACAAAAATAAAATAAGCCAAGGAACCTTGATGATATTTTTGTCTTTTAAACAATTAAATTCCACACATGGAATAATATTTTCATGCTGATCATACGGCATATCCAAACTTCATAACGAAATCACAAAGGTGTGCAAGATCATGTGATTTGTACGAAAAACAAATCACATATTTTTCACTGTAAACGAAGTGTTGTCGTGTTATTAGAATGTCATCTCCAAATAAACCGTGCAGCCAAGATAACTTGGAGCGAGTCATTGAAATGCAGCACTGCAATCCTTTGATACATCAGCAGTTTACAGAGTCAAAGATTCAAGTTGTAATGGCGGAATGCTCCCACCTAAGGCCCACGAGGCAAATCCAACAGAGGTTTTTCAAGCTGTTGTGCAACAGAACGTGAGAAAATGGCAAGCTCTTGGGAGAAGAGCCGAGAAATATGGTCCAGCAACTATTCGATAGGCCCAAATAGCAGTGTCTGAAGTTCTTAGCCGACTACACTTTAACACAGCAGTATTTTGTGACTGGTACGAAGCGCCAGCAGCAGGCCGCCATCTTCAAAAGAGATGGAAGACCGATCTAGTGGCAATTAAGAAGAGTTTAGGACGAGGAAAGTCTGAAGAAAGTTGCCGTATTTCAGTGGTCAAATAAGTTTTAGACTGTCCTTAAGTTTTTCTTCCGTTTTCCCGTCGAATGCTTCTCAAAACATCCACAAACACGTCATGATATTCTTAACGCAACAACCCTTCGTTTTGAGATTCGTTTTTCCTAACAAATCACGTGATTTTGCGTACCTTTGTGATTTCGTTACCAACTTTGGTTACGCTGTAACGCAATTTCACTCGATCACTCACTCACTCACTCACTCACTCACTCACTCACTCACTCGATTCTCATTAATTTATTCATTAAAGTCAGATTAAACACGTTACTCCTACCTCCCTTACTTAGTATTACTTTTTTTCCAAGTGCCTTTTACGTATATGTTTGGAATATTCTAGAGGGTACTAGTAAGGCTAATTTTTTTCCCGACACATATAGAGATGGGTTTTGTATAAATAACAATATTTTAAAGAACACTGATAGTATCATCCGCAAGAAATGGACTTAGAATTGTTAAAAGGACATTGAAATAATTGAGCGTGGATCATTGTTGTATATTTGGACGAATTGTGCACATTTGTTCCCGATATTGTACTTGATATGAAGACGGATGCGATCAACAGGAGTGTGAAAGAGCTATTCCAGCCTGACGATGGGATTTCGTTCAGCGAAAAGCGAATAAACCAAAGAGCCTTATAATCACTGCAAAAAAACTGTCCTCGAATTGTTCAAGCGACATTGAGGAGTGTTTATTGAGGTTTATTCAGTTATTTGGACGAATCCGTTCGACCATCCACATTTGTCTTCGTTTGCAAACAGGGAATGAATTATTGTTGTGTCAACTAGAAGCACAGGTTTTAGAACCAACAAGCGTTACGCTATTTTGCTTGAATTCTTAGGTGATCTTTGCCTTAAGGCTTTTGTTTGTCGGTGATTCCATTTAGCAGTGCTATTAATGTAATTTCTACAAGAAATGCTGCGCTGGTATAAACAAGTCTCTGGCGAAAGGCAATCGGATACTTCGACTGCGTTTAAATTACTTGGCTAGGTCAGAGCACGTACTGCTTTTTAAATTACTTGGCTAGGTCAAAGCACGTACTGCTTTGAGCTTAATCCGTTTTACGTGTATTAAAATAATTTTTAGCTCGTGTTTATCAAAAGCGCGTTCTAAAGCAGTTCAATTTAGCCATAAACGCCTGTATTCTGTATTTAATAGAGCTCGTACTGCATATACTAACCGTTACGTACTCATCATATGGAAACATTTATTTAAAAAGCATCGCACTTTTAAAACCACGGTTTAAATAAAACTTATGTATGTAAAACTTGACTATTTTACAAGAAAGTGCACTGTCGTTCGGAAAGTGTTTGACAATCACATGAGAAAGCAAACTATTTTACAACTAAAAAGCGTTAATAATTGATTTTAAAAGTGATCTTTGCTTTGTAAGTAGAAATGCTGCGCTGATAAAAAGTTTCTAGAATATTCAGGTACACATGCAATCGGATACTTCGAGTCACGCTGTATTTTGGCAAGTCCGTACACAATGAACCGTTCAAAAAGATTTATATGTTTTTCTTTGCTTATTGAATTGTCTTTTCTACACTAATTCAATTCATCCATGAGCTCGCTCCTAGGAGCCTTTGATTTATATTCAGGCCTCCTGATAATAATGTTACCTTTGCGCCTGTAACATTAACATTGTTTGTGTGTAACTTTTTTTGTGTTTCCGAAAAATGCCTACCGTATTTATTCGAATAAACTCCCAACCTCAAATTAGCGCCTACCTCGAATAAGCGCCCATCCGAAAAGTAGAAAAAGTTAATAAAAGCTCAGCCTCGAAAAAGCTCCCACCCCTTCTCCTCCAACTCAAACATAAATAAGCGCCCACCACCACCCCACCCCCTTCCCCTTCCTAGCCAAAAAAATTCAGTGCGCAAGAGTAGAATTGACGTTACGCTAATTATCGGACATAGAGGAGACAGCACAAGAGAATTCACTTATTGACTTGAGTGACAATAAGGTTGAAATGGAAATTGAATAACTACTAATAAGAGACTCCCGGAAGACGGAGTTGTCTTCAGAGTATTTTACAAAAACCTTGCTTTGTTACATCTTCGCGTTTTGTTATTACCATTGATTGTTTTGGTGCCAAGTAAACATACTACACTTGCTGAAAATGGTGAAAAATTTATAAGCACCCCGCCTCTGAATAAGCGCCCACCTCGAATAAGCGCCCACTCTCAAAGTCCAAGAAATTAATAAGCGCACGGGGCGGTTAATCGAATAAATACAGTACTCATTGTTTTTTCTTGAAGCACGATTATCTCTGCAAAATATGGTCACCCCTTATTTTCCAGGGACACCCAACGATGGTTTTAAATATATTGAAAGCAATTTTTAGGCTACCCAGGGTTCAGTGTTGGTAAACATGCACAATAGTGATAATGGTGGGGGTACCGTGATGATATCTTTGCCCAAACGTTGCTCAGAAATGCAAAGCTTGGTCGAGGTTGCCAGAACTACAGAAAATTTTGCATTAAACACCAGAGGTGCTCAAAAGTTACGCAGGTTTTCTAACCGCGACCTAGCTAGTCTGAAATGTTATACGTTTCTTTGCCCCACCCCGAAACAGGCTGCGGCCCCTTGGGGGTGGAGGAAGGGTACGGATAACATTCCAGTCTACGACTAGCGCTTTTTCCCCTCAATGTATTTTTTTAAAGAATACAAGTAAGGAATTCATAATCGTATTTCGAAACGAACGTATGGAAAACAAGAGACTAACCTCGATTTAACGAAGGGTTAACGGACTGACAAAATTATAGGGCTACCCAATGAACGGTTACCTTCTAAATTCTTTGAAAACACTTTTTAATGTTCGTTCCCACGATACTTTTAGATTTCTAGAAATGCATACTTATTCGGTCATCCTAAGGGAACTTGCATTGAGTCTTTTCGAAATTACAAGGGCTTCAGTCAGTATTATTTTCCAAAAAATTTTAGATGCAGTTTAACGTATTACGAAAGTGAGAATTTTGGTGATCACTCTCTCAATCATGTGATCACATAATTTAATCCGAACATTTTAGGTTTCCTCTTTTGTACGAAAAAATAGCCTAACCTGGGATGTAAAATGTGAAAAATTAAACTTCAGAATATCGTAGGGAATTTATCAGATAACCTTCGAAAAGTGTACATGGACGGAACGGTCACCTAGAAATTTTTAGGGGTCCTCAAGCTACAGAAACAATATATATATTTTACAGAAAACGAACATATATTTTACAGAAAACAGTCGTTGGCCGGCTGCCCGTGAAATTTGTTCGCTATAACGAGGTTTCGTCATATCGAGGTTCTTTTTCATATATTTTACTATTATTGGGGTAAAGAACTGTATAAGGGCCTACCGTATAGTCTTTTGAGGAAAATATGTTTTTAGTGTTACATTTGCAGGGTCGCTCTAGCAGATAAGTCAATGAAACTAAGGATTTAATTTGATTATTGGCATGTTTCGCTTTTATAGTTACGGAAGCTTTTTGAAAAACTCTTACGCTTTTAAGCTGCCGCCTGAGTTTCTTTTTCAGAATGGTATCTTTCTTCGCGGCATAACCTGGGTTTCAAAGTTCTTTGTCACGGCGCAATCTCGTTTCGATGAAGGATTCGGGTCTGTTGTCAAAAAATGTGAGGTAGGTCAAAATGTTTACCTTTTTATAGCTACAACGATTTGTTTCATGAGAAATGAGAGCATTTTAAAGAATAGCTACCGACACTAAAGCCGTTTTGTACATAAATGATACCTGTTGCAAATACAGTAAAATTATAATTATAATAAACAAATACGTACGCAAGGGAAGTTTTGTGGTCAAGAAGTTCATAGCCGGCACTTTCGCACAATTAAATGCTTTTCCTTTTGAAAAATTACCACTATGAAATCTAGAATCGTTTTTGGTGTTTAAACTGGTGGAAAAGAGGCGAATTTGAGTTTCAAATGCTGTCTAAGTTCTCGCTTGTATTCATCAACGCAACTAGTCCATCAGCTGAGAGCCGAAAATTTGGGTTTATGGCTCACTCGCGGGGAACAGCCGAAACATGTCACATATTAATCTTTGACTATTAAGCATCGCAAAAATGCATGATAGCAAGAATAAAACGGTAGCTTTCACTTTGAAAATTGACATTTAAATTTGCCCCTCATAATCTCCTTTTGGCGGCCATCTTGATTTCGGGGAAGGCTGAAAAGTTGCTTACATTCTTTTAACGTAAACAAATCTTGTTTTAGCGTAGATTTAACAGGGGCGCCCAACGTCAATTTTCGGAAAATATATGTTCGGAAGACGATTTGAGATCTAGAATTTTCGAAACATTTGTTGTAGAATTTCTTGCTTGCCTGCCTCTCCTAGGATTTTAGAACATCTAAAAAGTGGTATAACTGACCATTTTTAACGGATTTTTACCCCAAAAAGGTCACCTAGAATTTTCGGGAGCCTTTTTCTGGCTGAAATTTTCGAAAAGGTAAGTTTTGATCCCTATAATTTTCGGATCACTAGTTTTTCAGCTAGGAAATCCGAACAGATGAAAAATTTTTAGGGGATAAAAATATGCCTATATTTAACGTTTGAATACCAAAATACGTTTGACGCTGCTATGTTTAAGTGGTTTTGAATCATATTCTCGTAGGGTGCCCCCAATTTAAAACAGATATGAACAAAAAGACATGATTTCCGTTTCTTATAATGCTTAAATTATAACTACCTGACGTCCTGTGCGAATCAACATCGCCCGTTATTGGTCATTCAATAACACCCAAAGTTCGCAATTTGTATCTACAAAAATGTGAGGTTTAGAAAATTGTTTCAGAAAAGAGTAAGTAGATAAATCATACTTTGACACTGCAAGTGTTGAGAGGTGTTGATCAAAAATGTCAAAAGACTGAAAATAATGTCTACCGCTTACAATTTACAATACAGGGATTTTCTTTGATGCACTATACTGTGAAGTCATGGAACGAGATGCTAAGTGCCAACGCACAGCTGAAATTGTCAAATTCCTCGTGCTACGGGGGCAAAATCGAATCATTTAGAAGCAGACTCAGCAACTGGATCATGGACGTGTGACAACCGAAGACTAGTCGGGCGACTAGACGCTGACACATGGTGATCAGAAACCCTGTTCCTGAGGTACATTTCCGTGACGAAGAGGCTGATACGCGTATTGTTCTCCATGCTCGGCATGCGCGGAGGAATGACAGTGTGATGCACTCTGATACACTGACGCTAACACTGATGTCTTTGTCCTACTGCTTGCTCATAGCAAAACCTCGACTTTGAAAAGGTGCTACATAAAAAAGGAAAGATGCGCGAACTTTCTATGCAACTCGAACCATGCAATGTTAACCACTGCTTCATGAGGAGCCCTTATCGGTGTAAACTCGATCACAGCCCGGGTAAAGGGAAGTGGAAAGCAGTCCAGCTTCTCCAACCAATGAAGGGTACATCCGAGTTATGGCAAGTATCGTAGGAAAGAGTGATCAGTATCCAACGAGAACTTTAAATTCAACATACGGAACACCCGTGTGTGAACTGTACATATAGAAGTGGCATAGCGTGGATGTGCTTGCTCATCCCAAGCTTAAGGCTAAACGTCTAGCTGGAGAATCTGCCGCCATGCGAGTCATCTTTTCGACTTTCCAGGAGCAATTATAAAGCCTCAATGTGAAGGAGAACCATTGTTCTGCTCCCCTTGTTGGCACGTTAGGTAGAGTAGTTGAAACTCATGCGTAGGAACCTTTCTTGACCAGCTTATGATGTTTGAACAGCAAATGCAGTGCATGTGAATCTATGTTTAGGTTAAATTTTCCAAACGCGAATGTCAGCAGTGAAGAATGGTGTTATGCGAATAGGATCATAGTGCTTTTGTTCTAAAACAAGCTCTAGACTGAAGAGTGGAGCACGTTTCGAGGTGGGGGGGGGGGGGGGGCATTCCCTTATTTGGCTTATACAGATCCGGTATGTGCTGCTAAATACAAGGTCTTGAGTATTAAACGGGGTGTAGAATTTTATTATTTTCTTAACCCCAACCGACAGGGCTTAACTTAAGTGCCGCTACCAAACCGAGTTTCGTGAGGGTTATTGCGAGATACGTATTTCTAGCAATTATTTATTTATTATTTTGGTAAAATTCGCTTAAAAGCATCTTGAACAGTGTCTTTTTGGACAGAAAACTTTAAAAAGACTGTAAAGTATTGCGATGAGCAGCTTACATTTGCAATACCGATAATTTTTTTCCAAAGTATCTATTTCCGTGATGTTAGTTTCAAAAACTACTTGTAAAACAAAACAAATCAATGTCAGAATCTAAACAGGGTCGATGTTTGAATGCCTCGGCGGCACAGCTCTTCCAAGAATTCGCTTGAGTGCCCCCCTTTGAAGCACTTTATCTGTTCTTATTTGTGCCCTGTTGCCTCTTCGTAGAGGTATGTTTTACTTGCCGTAGAAAACGACGTTATTACAATAGCTCTAAACATGTTCTTCTATCATTGTGATTTCGATGGCCTTAAACCTTCGACGACTGCTTTGGTCGTTATCACTCCATATGGACCGATGCATGATCATGCATTTTTTCCTTCCTAGACCCATTTAGCTTTAAGTTTAAGTTAATAAATTGGTAAGCAGCAATGTCAGCAAAGGTTTCCAGCGATATCTTGTTTTGGATATTCTGACTAATCCTAAAAACGTTACACTCACAGAAGAGGTAACATTTTGAGGAAAAATCCACTACCAATGTCGCTGTTTACCTGCTACGCTTTTGAAGATTAAATTTGTCCCTTTCCTAAAAAGTTGGCATGCCACAATTCCATGGAAAAAAGACGATAAAGTGGGCAAAAAACTGCTAATAAAGAAGAAAGGCAAAGAAAAAAAGAGGGAGAGAGCCATAGAGAAAGATCGAGTGGAGAAAAAAAAACTAAATTTTGGCTTGTGTGCAAGCGTGAAAACAAAAAAGCTGTTTAATTACGTCCGATTAGTCGGAAAATATGCCTTTTTTGATGCAAAATTCATTTTAAGCCATTCTTTTAGCCATGCTAATTAGCTGAAAACCAGTCCAAAGAAGAGGAATTGGTGAAAAATGCGTTTTTTTCGCTACTCGAGGCCGTCACCAAAGGGTTAAAAACAGTTACCAATTTGTTTCAAATGAGCCTTTTTCCTCATAAAAAGAATCAAATTTGCCCATTTCAGCACAAAACAGGTTTGTAATTTGAAAAAGAACTTCCAATGTTTAATTAATGTTAACGGCAATTTTCTTATTTAGATGATTGAGATATCAGTTGAATACGCTAATTCTAAAAGCAAAATGGGGGTCACTGTGACGTCATATGTGACGTCATGACGTCATCATATCTTGACTAACCTTAACAATGCTAAAATAATATCTGAGATGCCTAGTAGTTCAAATCTTGTGTTTAAATCGTGTGTTTAAATTAAGCGGGATCAAAGGTTTGTTTACAAATCTAAGATGGCGACCAAAATAAGGGTTTAAGTGGCAAATTTAAAATTCGATTTACAAAGTGAAAGCTACCGTTCTATCCTTGCTATCATGCATTTTTGTGATGTTTTTTACTCAAAGATTTAGATTATACATGTTTTGTTTGTTCCCCTTAAGTGACCCATACAACCGCCTTAGCTGATGGACTAAACTGCAAGTTCAAAGGTCGTCAATCACGCGAGTACCGTAAATGTTTTCAGTTGTAAAAACTCGCAGTTTGAATTGCCCCAAAAATTTATTTCACAGATTGATAGGGGAAGCATTGCTCTTTCTCTGGAATACCATTTTTCTAGTGAAAGCCATGTGCCAGGAAGGGATTTTTGCCGTTAAAAATGACAAAATTGATGTTCGCGATAATACTGATTTAGAGAGTAATTTTGAAAAAAAAAATCGGATTGAAACCTTTTGAAATTGTAACAACGTTTAGATACAAACGAAGGATCATGAAATTGTTTAATATAAGAAAAGTCATGGTATTAGTTTCTATTTCCATTCACGAGGCGAGGATATCAAGCAATTTTTCGGTGGTTTGAAAGCCTCTCCAAGGTGAAAATTACTGGAAAAAATTGATTATTTCGGAAAATATAAAGTCAAACGAACTTAGTCTAAAATAGTCTCCAAAGGGCTTTGTTGTGACAAAGTTTGGGGGATTTCGATTTCTTCATCTTGCACACCTATATCCGTGGTATTTACAGAAAGTCGCTCTCAAAATCGGCTCGCAAAAACGCCTTTCATACGGGCCTAGTTATGGAGTTGCGCGCTCCGGGTTATGGACTCCTGACGCGTGAAAATCGTGTGCTTTACGCCGTTAACCCTCTCAGCCTGTCAGCACAAAGCTTGAATATTAAGGAGAAACTGCATGCTAATCGTTGGCGTGGGGAGGGGGGGGAGGGGGGGGGTAATAAATATTGACACGTGAACACACGAAATAACATGCAACAAAGTTAGACCGTGAATTTTCTTCAGAGTTTGTTTACAGGTGTTACAAGAGAACTTACTGCATCTGAGAAATCGAGTTATAAACGCCCACTAGCCTTTTAATTTTAAGAATTCATGGTTCAGCTGAAATCAGCATAATTAGCCCAACCAGCGGCTACTGCTACGTCGGCGGCGGCTACTGCTACGGCGGCGGCTGCTGCTACGTCGGCGGCGGCTACTGCTACGGCGGCGGCTGCTGCTACGTCGGCGGCGGCTACTGCTACGGCGGCGGCTATTGCTACGGCGTCGACGACTGCTGCTGCTGCTACTTCGGCTGCTAGGGCGGCGGCGGATGCTGGGGCGGCGACGAATGATGGGGCGGCGGCTGCTGCTGCTACGTCGGCGGCTACTGCTACGGCGGCGACGGCTGCTAGGGCGGCGGCGACTGATGATGGGGCGGCGACGGATGATGGGGCGGCGGCGGATGATGAGGGGGCGGCGGATGTTGGGTCGGCGGCGGATGATGGGGCGGCGGCGGATGATGAGGGGGCGGCGGATGTTGGGACGACGACCGATGATGGGGCGGCGACGGATGATGGGGCGGCGGCGGATGATGAGGGGGCGGCGGATGTTGGGTCGGCGGCGGATGATGGGGCGGCGGCGGATGTTAAGGGGTAGAGGGATGCTGGGACGACGACCGATGATGGGGCGGCGACGGGTGCTTGAGTAGTGTCTACTAATTATCTTCTTTATCTTTTGAAATGCTTTTGTTGCTCTCTTTTTTGCCCGTTGTACTTCTTCTTTTACTTTATTTTCAGCCCATTGTACATCCCTGGTTACTGTATCTCCTGCGTTTTGGATTACTTTTGTTGCTACCGCTCTTGCATCGGCTACTGCATTCGATACGTCCGCTTTTGCCCCTTGTACTACCTCCTTTGCTCTGGTTTTTGCATATTGTACTTCTTTTTTTGCTCTCTCTTTTGCCTCTTGTATCGCTTGCACGGCTTTTTTTACGTCCCCTTCAGCCTTTACTACCTCTCCTGTTACTTTCTCTTTTGCCTTTTGTACATAATAGGCTACGTCCGTTTTTGCCGATTCGAACCTTTTTGCTGCTCTCCCTACTGCATATGTTACTTCCGATTTTGCCCTTTCCACAGCTGTCGTTGCTTTGGTTTTTGCCTCTTCTGCTACTTCTTTTGCTCTCGCTTTTGCCTTTTGTATCGCTTGCACAGCTTTTTTTACGTCCCCTTCCGCCTTTTCTACCTCTCTTGTTGCTTTCTCTTTTGCCTTTTGTACATAATTGGCTACTTCCCGTTTTGCCCATTCGACCTTTTCTGCTGCTCTCCGTACTGCATCTGTTACTTTCGATTTTGCCCTTTCCACAGCTGTCGTTGCTTTGGTTTTTGCCTCTTCTGCTACTTCTTTTGCTCTCGCTTTTGTCTCGTTTATCGCTTGGGCTGCTTTTTTTACTTTCCATTCTGCCCTTCCCACTTCGCTTGTTGCTTTCTCTTTTGCCTTTTGTACATAATAGGCTACATTCTCTTCTGCCCGTTGGACCTTTTTTGTTGCTTTCTTATTCGCTTCTCGTATAGATTCTTTTGCTTTTGCTTTTGCCCTTTGCACTGCTTTTGTTGCGAATGCTTTTGCCCTTTGTACTGTTTTTGTTGCTTCCTGTTCTGCTCTTTGTACTGCATCTATTACATCCTTTTCGGCCTTTTGTACTTCATAAGTAATAAGTTCTGTTTTCTTGTGATCATCATTGACTTGCCTTTTGGCTGGTACTAAACCAAGAGATCTTCCAATGGAAAACAAACGGCCATGATTGTTGAGTTGGTAGGTGACAACTTTTGCGAAATTAACCTCCAGTCCAACTTTACACTGACCCGTGCTGCCTAGATGCCTTATTTTCACTTCCGATTTAAGTTGACTGGCAATGACATTGTCAAAAATACCTAAGAACCAACAAGTAAGTAATAAAAGATATGAAATGATATTAGCGGAGCTCTCTCGCGCACAGCAAAGCATCATGGTTAAAAGCGGTGCTCCACGTGCGCGCGAGGTGCGCGAGAGCGGAGCGCAAGCCCCATACCTAAGAAAATTTGGTAATCTATCCAACCGAGAAATTTTGGTAATCACTTGACCGTACGTTCGTCCGACCGTTCATCCGTCCGTCCCACAGGCATCCCAATGTAAAATAACTCAATTAACAGATATGACACCACGGGCAACTCGAGGTGTTTTTGGCATAGCCACCCGCGTCTTAGGAAGCAGAGATAACGCTTGAGATAACTTATAATGGAGCTCTCTCTCGCGCGAAGCGCCCGCAGCGGAGCACCAAGGGTAAGAAAATTAGTTATCTATGTATCCACGAATATCTTGGTTCTGACAAAATCGTCCTTACGTACTTACGTCCACCCCTTCATGTACGCCGGGGTGAAATTTTGCATTTCAAGCATCCGCGCGTTACGGCGGTTAATCGCATAGCCTTCCGGACTTTTAGAGATAAAAGAAAACGACAGCAACAACAAAGCCACTTTTTCTTTCGACTTAATTCTAATGTCTTCATTGACGTGGATAACAGAGAAAGAGCTAGAGCGAGAGATAAAAGACAAAGGAGACCAAATTTGCTGAAAAAAAAAAAATCATTTTTTTCACAAAGACCATAATGCACCTTCTTTACCTCCCCCCCCCCACCCCCTCCCCCATAATTTTACATAACCGTTGTCTTCGATTTCTCTTGGGACGACTGTAATACCCGGGAGAAATTGGAAACAATAGTTATGCAAAATTTGGGGGTAAACAAGGTGCATTATGGTTTATGTAAAAGAATGAAAATTTTGTGGCGGCGGTGAGAAAATGAGAAATGCTAGCGGCCACCAAGGTAAAAATGAGCACCAGCGAAAAAATATTAAGTGACCAGGAACACTCCATGAAATGTGTAACAGGGACGTTTCTCGGAGGATGCCTATATACGGAGCCAGGACTCGAAAACTTTTCGCTTTCCCGCCATTTTCACCTCCTGCAAGTCACATGACCATTAAGAGGAGGGTTTGGGTTAAAGGTTACGAGTTAGGTTGGGAGTCCTTTTTGTTGCTTTTATTTTACTCTTTTTTATTAATTGTTTTTACTTACTTATTTTTTTGCTTACAGAAAGATTAGAAAAGTCCTAACTGGAATCCTGGCTCGATTCTGGCTCGAATCCGTGCTTTGATGTTAGTTTATCTCCGTTTCTGGAAGTTTCACGTTGTAGGCGTGCAAAACAACGGCAAAGAAATGTACAAAACGAGTGTGCTGCACGAGCAAAGTTGTTTTTTGCTAATTAGACCTACTGATTATTTTTTTTTTTTTGTTGTTTTCGTTGTCGTCGCCGTTTAGCATTACACGATTGTATATTTTGTCTGAGTAAACTATAGATATTAACGAGAGCTTCGCTTTTAGCCCTAGCTAAATCTATAAATTAAAATTTGGTTATCCATGAATCTGAGGAATTTTGGTGGCCACGTGACCGTCCATCCGTCCGTCCGTCCACCCATCCGCAGGATCAAGTCCAATTCTATTCTTCAATACTCTTTTTAGGAAAGACGTATTGCCTCGAAAGGCCGTTATTATTTAAGTCCAAGTCATTACTGTTGCAGCGTATCAACGGGTGCGTCGCTTTAGCTTTGGCTAAATCTCATAGTATATTTTTACTAATATTCTTTTCATGAAGGTGGTGCAAGCTCGCATTCATGTGCGACTGTAGTCTTCCTCACATGTAACCCTAGGCTGCACGCTTTTGGACTTAAGATGCCTGAAAAGAGATTTTAAAAAAGGGGCGCGGGGCAATGGGAGAAAAAGAGACCTGTAACTAGCCGGCATGAAAAAGGAAGGCATGAGAGACGAGGAAAAAAAGTTATCGCCTCAATTCTTTCCAGGTTTTTTTTTCTTTCAGTCTAAAACACTCTAATTGGGCTTCTGGTTACGCAGCTTTTATTAAAATGTCATATAGGGTTGTAATCAGCTTACCGGTCATCAATGTGTTGAGTTCATGTTCAACCTCCAAACTCCTTGAGCAGCTCACTACTTTGTAGTAGAAGTATGATTTCTAAGGAAAGAAAAACAGTCATCACTTATATAGCCACAGCTTCTTGAGAGTAACCACTATTTTAATAAACAAAGCCTCGGAAAAGCAAAAAGACCTGAAAGGAAGCTAGGAATTCAACCTTACTTGAATTCGTGTCTTATAACGACGTTTCAATCCAAGGCCACTGAACTCAAAGTGGAGGAAAAATCACTGCACTGCTCACCTTGAACTCGGATTTGTCACTTCCGGGACGCCTCACCGTCTTGGTTGAAACTTCCCTTTCATAACCGTGGCTTGTAAGGTTCGCCTTCTCCAGCAGTTTGAGTACCTCAGATCTGGAAAGTCTGATGTCGTGGTTGAAAAACTTTACTTGTTCTAAGTCTTCTTCCGTATCGGTCTCTGCAAATTTGAGGACGAAAAATATTTATTTCATCTACATCCACAACTGCAAAATCCTAAAAATCATGAAAAACGTGTATGTCAAAATTCGGTTACCATGGTAACTTCAATGCTGACGTACAAAGCTCAACGCTTTAAAATGTTCCCAAGTAAGTTTTGAGAAAACGCGCTGAATTAAGCGGTAGTAGCTTGAACAGTTAAGAAATTATTCAACCTTAAACTTTGGGTGGGCCTCAAATTCCCCACGGTCTGAATAGTGTTGGTTTTAATTTATTCAATTAACAAAAATTTACACTTAAACAAAAAT
Source organism: Porites lutea (assembly GCF_958299795.1). Taxonomy (NCBI): domain Eukaryota; kingdom Metazoa; phylum Cnidaria; class Anthozoa; order Scleractinia; family Poritidae; genus Porites; species Porites lutea. Next base: position 3,412,688 of record NC_133205.1, on the reverse strand, counting down.
AAATAAACAAAATAAAATAATAAGTTAAAAAAGGAAAGGAAAGAAGAGTAGAAAACTACAACTTAAAACAGAAAGAAAGGCGAGAAAACAAATTAGCGAACTTAAACCTTAATTACATGCCATTGGTAATACACTACTAAATTACAGAACAATGCTATTTCTAAAACGGCGCTAATACATGGCAATAGTTACACTACTTAAATACAGAAAAATAGTATATAAACCTTTACATGACGTTAGAAATCGCTAAACAAAAACAGACATACCGATAGCCGCGGAAGAGAGAAACAGTGTCAGAATTACTGGTGTTAACCCCGAAAACATCATGTTCGTCTGAGGCTTGGCGATGTGGCAGATGAGGACTTTAGCCAAAGGAGATGTTATTCTCCTTCAAACCAAAGGAAAATGATGAGACGAAAGTAGAGGTTGACGCTTATTTATACCCCAAAACTAATGCTTTGTAAGCAGTATAATGTGACTATAGCTGAGGACCCTGTCGGTTTAATTCTGAGCGTGAAAATCTCGCAAGGAGCTCGAGAGCGGAGGAAGACAAACAGAAAACGTCACAGTTAGACAACCATGGCTAGCTTTCCATCACCTTTAGGGCCGTCTTTCAAATTACCGGTAGTTCATTAGCAAAGAAATGTTACCTAAGAAAGCTGCTAACGTATATGTGACTGTTGTAAAATGTGGTGACCAATAGAACATAAATGAAAACAATAAATATCATACCTTGTTAGTTTGATTTCGTCCTATTCGTGGACATGTATATAGCTTACACGAACTGGAATTGCTCTGGCTAGCTGCGAATGGCTGAAGTTCCTCGCCGCTGAAGGAATTGTTTTGCCGATAGATTCGAATCCAAATAGAGCGCTGATATTAAAATCACTTAACATTCATTTTAGTTGGTTTTTCTTAAGCACCCGCTTTGTATTTTTAAGTAGGTTACTTCCTCTTCACTTATTTGGGTGGCAGAGCATTGAGTACGATAAAAACTTGACAACGCGGAATGAAATGGTTCTGTTCTTGAAAGAGATGCGGAGAAACTCACCACGACGAAAGTAATCGCGGTACTGGCGTATATTATATATCATACTATAATGGTACTATTACTGAGTACACCTGTAAACTGAGTGTGTGTGTTTTTTGGCGTTCTTCATAGTCTACGATTTACATCCATTTTCAGGTACCCCTATAACAATGTGTAATAAATTTGTATAAGCTCCTTTCTATAAAATGCTGAATAAAAAAGTTCTGGCACAATACCAGTCGAATTCACCAGCGTCTCGTGATATATTTTTAAGTGACATTATATATTAGAGTGCCCCCGAATTTCAAAGGGGTTTTTTTGTTTTGCTTATAATATGTCCGTACACCCTCCAACGATAGTTAAAGTTGACAACGTTGGAGCACTGTTATGGTGGCCTGCGTCGCAGACAGTCGAAATCAGTATCGTGTTCTCTATCTAGGTCTAGAGTGTAAACGTGTGTCATAGACGGCACTAAAACACAGGTTCGCTCAGATCGGCGAAATGTTTTCAAAATTTTAGTACCATCGATTTTCGTATTGTTCAGTGGGTTGTTTTTACATTTTCTCCAAACATTTCTGGGACGACTCAGCTGTTAGCCTAAACCTACCTTCAAATACTAATATAACGATTACAGGTCAAGACGGCAAACATTAAAAAAAATCAGTTGCTTGTAAGATTTCTCCAATATTAGAAAACGATTTGATCTCATCGAAACAAGAATTTTGCCCCGACACAGGATAACCAATTTGTTATTATAGCAAAGTGTCCCCTCGCCCTTTCTACTTCCTGGTGGCAATTTGCATAATTGAAAGCTTAAGGAAAAGGTCATGTACCGCGAAGTGATGTGTTTGGACATATGATGAATTACTCCTTAAATTAATAATCTCAACATCAAGCAGCTTAAAAATCGAAAAGCTGAATATCCACTCTGCTTGAACTCTTCTCTAAGGATAAACATTAAAAATTGTTTTATCACGTCGAATTACACTCAGTGTTCGCAAACAATTCTCATCTGCGTCCTCTCTTTTCGAGGGGTTATGATGTGTGCTTGGGGAGATAAAAGTAGAAAATGTACCTTCAGCTGTAAAGTAACTTCTAAAACAAAGCCATCGTCAGAGACAAAGAGCATGCAGCAAATTTCTTCTTATGTTTTTTTTTTTTATCATCTTCTGATACTAGGTTTAATGATAATTTAATTTATAATTATCAGAAAATATCGCGTGTTCTTTTATTTTCATGATTTTTTTTACATCGTTTTAGACTTTTATGGGCCGGAAGCTGTGTAAATCTAGAGTCTGCCATTTTATCTAAAAAACAGTCCGCTTCCCTAACTCGACTAATCTTCAAGGGAAATCATAAAAAGAATAAATTCATCGGGAATGATCGCCATGAAAAAATAGCGTCAAAGCTTTTTGGGTTTTATATGATGAATGACCCCAACCAGAGTGATAGTAGGGACTTTAAGATCCAGCGACGCGACGGCAACGAGAACGTCGCTTAAAAAGTGAACTTGCGTTCTTTCAGTCTTTATCGCGATTATTCCTTAGTACCCACTTACTTTGTCAAATGTAGGGGAACCCTCCTGAAGTTGAATTCTAAGGGACCATATCCAAGTTCAGAAAGAGGAATAAAATTTCGTCGTTGCCTTTTATGTTCTCCATTGAACAATGGGCATTTTCACGTCGTAGTCGTGCAAAAACGGCAAGGAAATGTAGCTTCGAGTTAGCGGGAGGTTCGAGTTATTGAGGGTAACATCACAGCAAACATATGGAGTGAGGCAAGATTCGAGTTAACTAACGACGGTTCGAGTTATCGAAATCAACTGTATTTGACTTTTTATAGGGGAGGAGTCTCAAATTTTCAATGCTTTATGTTTGTGTCCCCAATTAGTTGTGGAAAGTTAAACTAAATACATACTTACATACTTTCGCTTAAATAATTTTGTGCCAAGTGACATGCCCAAAGAAAAGGCGTTTACAGTTTTACCCTTCGCATATGTTAAACACGAAGCACAATCGAGGTTACAAGAAACTATTTTTAGCCACGTTTTGAAACTTTCCAGCAAAGTGACCGTAAAAAAATGTTGGCCCACAGTGGATCCGTAACTTGAAGTATTATTCTCCCAGAGCCATTTCTGAATGATGTACTGTGTCATGTTAGAACAACAGCACAAACATTCGGAGAACTCAGTTTTTAAAGAGAATGGTTCTTATGAATATGTCGCTTATTAAGGCAAAATTTATTGTTATTCAGTATTTAACTAACTACTATACCTGTAAAGCGTCCTGGTTTCCCCAATCCATAGTTATATTTTTTCACTTAAGGCAAGAAAGTAATTGCAGTTGTTGGCTCAAATCAGAAAGCATCTACCTGTGAGAGTTAACACATAAATTATTTCTTCATAACAGGGTAGACAGTTTGAACGGCGACAGATGCAGAACAGTTTTAAGTTTTATCAATGTACTAGGAATAAATGCTCTTTTTTATAATCTGCTTACGGCAAAAAATGCCCAACCATTTATGCCGAATTTATCAGCTGTAAAACTGGCCAAGAGAGGCTCACGGATTTCAAAAGCTTTATTTCGTTTTGCTTTTACCCTGAGTACACGAGCAATGTTACTTAGTAGAAGCGAGACATATAATTATACCAAATCTGAGGACGTAACTATATAGAAACCCGCTTTACGGCCAGCAGTTACCAAAGGATTTTTAACGGCTACATCGATTTGTCTCGGCGAATTGCTTCTACATTTTCTCATAAGAAAACCTCGTTAAAGTGGTTGTTCACTTCAAAAATACCTAATTTCGAAGCCCTGTATATCGGGAAACCCTACAATAATAAACAAGAAAAGAAGGCAGTTATAATACGTGTCTCTACCTCGCTAAAACAGTCTACAAAATTCAAAAAAGCAATACATGTAATAGGCAAAACAACAACTTTTTTGAACATCTCTTTGACGACCCTGCAAGTTCCAGGGAGGACGTAAACAAGGCTTTCTAATTCTGAACTTGGACATGGGTTTTATTCTTAAAAGAATTCATATCCAGGAGAATATACGTACAATTTACATATTTAAAAGTGAAAGCGACTGATGAAGATTGAAAGAACGCGAATTCACTTTTTAAGTAAAGGCTTCGCTGGCGTTGACGTCCTAGCCCTTCGCAGGTCTAAAGAAGTGTATTTGAGTTTATTTGCCACGTAGACGGCCGAACTCATTCATGCTTCGGATCGCCCAGCTGACAAAAGTTCTGCTTCATTTTCTGAAAACGTTCTTAGTTCAATTTACTCAAAAAGGAACTTTGGGAACCCAACGCGAATGGCCTCATTACTTTTTAGCTTTTTTAATGGAGGCATCTGATTTACGGCTCGTCTCAGGGATATTGATTACGATCAAATTTGACCGGAAGCGAATATTTTAACCTGAATACTCACATGCAACAGTTTCCCTGTAAGAACAAGAATATTGATGGTTGCAGCGAACGTACTAAGATGACATTTTGATAGTTCGGAAGTACACATTTTGTTCCGACAAACGAGAAACAATTCTTCAAAACAGTATACGTGTCGCTCTTACTCTTACTTCCTTAAAGGAACTCTCTCACATATGCTAATAATTGAAAAGGTCCAGAAGGTCATACACCGCGAGTGATGTGTTTGGACATATGATGAAAATTTCCTCTTGTTTGCATTCCCAATCAGCGAACATTAAACACTGTTTAATCACAGCATCAAGCAGCGTAAAGTTCTTGAAACTAATTCACCCTACTCCAGTTCTCAGTTCTAAAGGGTCCGATCCCCCGGTCCCATCCTCACTGAACACTCTGTAGCTAGTACCTCTCGTTTGACAGAGGATTATTAATTGCCCCTGAATTCCTGACAATTCGTTTTGCTTGCTTAGTGAAAAGAACGAATTTATGCGCAACGGGCCGGGTTATGTCGGATGTAAATCGACTTCTATGACAAAGCCGGAGACAAACATGTTTTCGAAGGTTTATTTCAAAATTACACTGCCAATCTCTCTAATATCTAATGCTAGCTTGATTCAGCTGGTCAATGCTCAGAATTTATTGCGCGTTCTTTTATTTTCATACCATTATTAATAGGTTTTTGTGATGCTATGTAATCGCTGTATAGTATTGTTTGCTCTTTTGTCTAAATATTTGACAAGGGAGAAATCTCATCCCGCAAGCACGCTTTTGGACAGTTTAAATTAAATAATATAATACCATTTCCACTACCATTACCGTTTCTACTCGATGAAACGCCGCAGATGGAAGAAAAAATTACTAATAAACGCCCCACTCACTCAGAAAAATGCGGCGTTTGTTCTAGGATTATTAAAAAATACTTAGTACACTACACCACTCAGACAATTGGGATTCTATCTCAGAGAAAAGCAAGACATTGGAACTTTTGTTTTACATGACATTACAAATTTGAAAAATACGGTTATGAAATGAGCGTCGCCCTTGAATAAACGGCGATCTTGAATAAACGTCGCATCGGAAAGCCTGAATTTCACCCGCGGTTCGAGTCGTTTTCTCCTCTCAGCAATGACGTTACTGAGGGAGCAATAACGACTCAAAGTAATCGGATGAAATTCAGGCTGCGGAAAAGGCTAAATATTTAATAAACGCCTTGGCGTTTAATCCAGTTTCTAGTAAGACTTCAATTAATTCGTTTGATCCAATTTAGGAAGACTTTAGTGGCGAATAGAGAATCGGTTACTTTAATTTGTTACTAAGGCCTTGGCCAAACGTCGAACTTTTCATTATAGACGAACCAAGCTAAGTGGGTTAAGTTCATGAAAAGTTCGACGTCTGGCTCAGTAGAGTTCGTCTGAATGAGTTTGGATCGTCCAACACGCTCTATCCGTCTGCTTCAGACAGATAGAACATCTGAAGATCGTCTCCGGACAAACGTCGATCTTTACAGGCCACGAACAAAACTAATACATGAAAAATTTGTTAAATAATGTATAATTACACTGTATTTAGTCTGGTTCAGGAGAAAATTTATTAAAAGTGCTTTTTGGTCTGATTCAGTTGATTGATTCGAAACGTCCTAAGTTCGACGTTTGACCCAACAGACGATCTTAACTTAATTTAGGTCGACCCAAATTAGAGTTTGGTTCATCTCATGAAAAGTTCGACGTTTGGCCCAGACCTAAATTCGGTTTCTTTCAACCAGCACAAATTAGAGATGTACATAATTTAAAAAGCAAAACAGAACACAATCTCGAACACTTGAAGGAGAACTTATTTAAACAGCCGAAGCCATTTTAGTAAGGTTTATTATTCACGATAGTCTCACTTTCTGTTATCTTTTAGCAGAAATTCAATTGAAGGTAGAGCTCAGATGTAGCTAGATGTGATTAAAGAAGGGTTATGGGCTCCCCCACTGCGAACATTTTCGATTTCCTAATGAAAATACTACTGAAGTCTAAAGCGTGAATTAACTTTTAAGATTACTGATCAGAACCTTTCCGACCATTATTCCGTAAAAACGACAGTCCTGCATATATATGAACTTCAGGGTAATTTTTGATCTCGATAAGTCAACTCTAGCTTTGCTCTGAGTAGACTGCAAAACAGTCGGTTTTTTTCTCAAAATCACGGTTTTTTTTCTCAAAATCAGTAAAGAAATCGGTAAAGCGTGGCGTAAGAGTCTTACGCGTGCGAAGCGCGCACGGGCGTGTGAGGCGAGAGAAAAAAAACCGACTGTCCGTTTTCCATAGAGCCTGCGAACAGCAGACGCATTTCCGGTCGTCGCTTCTCTCCCTCCGAAAAATAGAGACGACCGGAAATGCGTTTGCTGTTCGCAGGCTATTTTCCATACTATGAGTTCGTTCCAAATGTCGTCGAGCTGTCAAAAATATGTCACAACTCCACCCTCTTTGTGAATTTGATACACTCGGTGATTGATTTCGTCTCTCCCCAGTCTCACTCTCCGTTTTCAGCCTCGTTCCAGACCTTTTGTTTGACTGCTCGCGCAAAAATAACTATGGGGCATTTTGTATGCGCATGCGTCAATTTAGTCTGTTGATGCGCCACAAACATTCTCGTTCCCAGAGCTTCGATCCTTTTGGTCAGCGGCGGGGATCGAGAACTCTGGCTGGTTCCAATTTGCAGTCCGCAAATCGCGGATTTCCTGTTCGACTGCGCAGCCGCAAACGAAAAACTCCCAAAGCAACAATGGCTGACCAAGCTAAGTTAAGGTAGATTTGTTTCACGGCGCGTTGAATTTTGGCTTACAGTTTTTAGGTCTCGGCCACCTACAGTTAAAGGAAAAACAGTACGAGGTTTTAAAACATGTAGTTCTTAACAATAAAGATATTTTGGCAGTTCTGCCTACTGGATATGGCAAATCGATGATTTACCAGATGCTACCACCCATACTTAATTTCGTGGATTTTGGTGCAGAGGAATAAAAGGCGACAGTAATTGTTATTTCTCCGCTAAACGCCTTAATTCGCGACCAAATTGTTAAGATGAGAGAAAGTGGATTGAGTGTTTGCGTACTCAGAGGAGATCGCGTGGATACAGAAGACGGCGGTGATGAGGAGATTTCGCTTGAAGTGCCTGTTGACATGCTGACAAGTGCACATTTCGATCTGATATTTACTCACCCCGAGGTGTTGGTCGACAATAAGAAAGTATCCAAATTACTGAAGACGACTTCATTTAAGGAAAAAATAAAAGCAATTGTGGTAGATGAAGCCCATCTTGTTATTGATTGGTATGTTGATACGTTCAAACTGTGTTCTAATAAGCTTGTATTTTCCAATTTGGCTGATGCTATCATGCACATTGTTAATAGTCCATTTAGTACTAACCTGGATCATTCTTAAGAGAAACCTCCCTCTAGCAGTTCATGAGAGCGATAATTTGATAGTTGTCAATGGGTAAAAAATTATAACAAGAATTGATGCCACTGGCAACGTGACGGTGACAGTTCTTGTTAACTTTCAGTTTAACAGGAGTTTACAAGTCAGGCCCGTAACCAGGGGGGGTGCATGGGGTGCATTCGCACCCCCCCACAGGCCCCAAAGGTCCACATTTTGATACTCAATATCCAAGTTAGGGAGTGCGGTCGGTCAAACTGAAGTTTCAAACTTAAAACTGATATCTAAACAAAATCAAAGAATGAAAAAAGCAGTAGTGTATTCACGGGGAAAATAAAACCAGCTGCACTCTAGTAGCCGAGCCATTCAGAACATTTCAATGAGCGCACAGATGTCCGAGCTTACGTATTAATGTGCACGCTTTGCACGGGAGTTTACGACGAGCAAGACAATAACAAGGGAACGATCTCACGATTTTTGTCAGACACGTTCGCTAACGCGTCGGGTAGTATTCTCTATTTGTACGAGCACATGAACGCCCGAAGATGCAAAATCAGTTTTTTGTGTAATACGTTATAGGTACGAGAGAACAGGAAAATAGAAAGAGAAAGGCTGCAGCTAAATCTTGCCAGTCTCTCCATACATGGGTTAGTAAAGTACCCCGTCAAGAGCCATTAGACGCTGACAATGTCCACCAGTCTTGATCCGTTATCATGCTCTGAGATTTAGTCGCTACAGCCACGGAGGCTGGAGCTCGGGACTATTCTGAGGGATTAGTTCCGCAGTATTTTGATGTATCATTTTACATCGTAAAATTACTCCTTTATAACTTAATTCAAACTGTTGTATTCGAAAAATGTAATATTCAGTTCCTACCGTGTACTTTGCCGTTACAATTTCTCATGTATTGCTACTTTCCTAAATAAACGGATCAGAAAATAAAAAATGCATTTCGGTAGTTGGGTCCACTTTGGCCTCGTTAGCACCCCCCCACATAAAATCCTGGTTACGGGCCTGACAAGCATTCTAATAAATAGGACTCTGTGTCATCTATCCAGGCTCCAGCAGCCCGTTTTTTGGCAAAACTTAGGATCTTGATTTTAGAATAATTGAAAGCGACACACCGACTGGTTTTGATACTTTGAATGCTGTTGTTATTTACCCTTAGCATTCGATTAGAAAATGGTTCATACATTAAAACTAGAAATTAACAGTCCTGCCAACAGCCACTTTATATAGTAGCACCTATTACATTTTGAACTTTTTTTTTTCACAAGTCCACTTATATTATTTTTTTGCCTTTTCTTAACAACAGGAAGAGTTTCAGGCCAGCTTATGGCAAATTAGATTTGCTGACAAGTATATTTTCAAAGACACCAATTATTGGTCTAACTGCTACTGCGACAAAACAAATGCAGCAGAAAATAGTGGAAGCTATGGGGATGATTAGTCCTTTTGTTATTGATGTAAACCCTGATCGTAAAAACATTTACTTTTCGTCATCACGTAGAGGCAACCAGGGGGATGAAAAATTAGTAAACATTTTGGACCCTCTTCTTAAAGATCTCCGTTCAAGAGGACAAGACTTCCCTCTCACTATTATTTATGGAAACCTGGAGACCATTGCGAATTGTTTTTCTTATTTTAGTAGTGAACTTGGAAATGAACAATATGAACCAATAGATGCAACAAAACTTGCCAGAAACAGGCTATTTACTCAATATCATGCCCAGTATCCAGAACATGAACGAAAGAGAATTGTTGATGAACTAATTCAGGGTAAATCAAAACTAAGAATTATTTTTGCCACTGTTGCCTTTGGCATAGGGTTAGATATTAATAATATCAGACATGTACTACACATTGGTGTGTCCTATTCCATGGAAGAGTATTTTCAAGAAGCTGGTAGGGCAGGGCGAGATGGGCTACCAGCAAAAGCGCACATCTTTTTCAACAGTCACGATATTTCAAAGGGTAGAAAACAGCTGTCAGATGTTATGCGAAATTATGTCCGGGAGAAGAAGTGTAAATGGGAGATGATTTTAAATTATTTTGGGTTTAAAGCCCCCAGCAGAAGTGGCTCACTCCATGAGTGTTGTGACTTTCATCAAAACATGTGTGATTGTGATGACTGTGTAATATCCAGTATACCATCAATTTTGGAAGAGGCAGGCATACAGGATGATGAGACAACTTCTGCTGAGGCAAGTGCATCAACATCTTTGACCTTACCACCTGACCTTGAAGAAAAATTAAGGGAAGAACTACATGTTTATCGATTTTTCGTCCCTGGAACTGGAAGAACCTCTGTTGGAGGAACCAGCATGAGTAGTGGCATAACTTTGGATCTTGTTGACCAGATTGTTAAAAACGTTCATCAACTAACTTCAGTGGAAAAAAATCGAGGCAACACTCCCAATTTTTAGCAGAAGAAATGCCATAGCCATCTGGGAAATTGTCCAAAAATACATTTGAAGGTTTTTCTGATTCATTTTTCTAATAGATTAAGTGACCTCTTTTTCAGAAGATGTAATTTAAACCAGTTTCAGTGTAATACTGATTCAATTTAAAACTGTTCAATAATAATTTGATTTGGCACCTTAGGCTCTTGTAAGTATTCCAATATATTGGGGAACAAGAGAGGTGCTTTTCTTTTGAAAACATCCCTTTTCTATTTAAACATTCATAAGAAAATGTTTTGAGTTAAACCAAGCAAATGAGCATCATTCAGAAAAGTTTAGCCTTTACGGATTTTTGTCCAAGCCTGCTGCATTATAATTATCAATATCTTTGCAAAATTAAGTTGAACTAAGTTTTGTCAGTAGTCATGGTAATCATCTATAACCTTATATGTTCTAATAACTTGTATAGCTAACAGTCAAACAATGGAGTTGCTTTTCAGCACTGAGGTATTTACAAGACAAGCCCTACTGTTCAAAATTGATCAATGAAACCCTCAAGAAATTCGACAAATTCGGATATCAAATGTCTTTGGATGCCCTTTATCTATTCTTACCTGGTGCGATATGGTTGTGTACGTTTCACTCCCATACAAAGACACAACCAGCTGATTACGTACCCAAAGCCGGTCAACTTTTTAAGACACTGGTTTATAAACCATATACCCCAGTGAAAAGTGAAAAGCAAGAGTAGAGTCTGACCAGTAGGCAGTTTTCAATAGTAAAATATATTATAATCTATACACCGTATTCACAAATGGCGGACACGCGAGAAAAAACTGGTGCCTAGTCATGAAAGCGAGGAGTTGGAGGATAAACAAAATTGCAAATGAAGACTTTCAGTGAACTTGCAGAGTGTTAAGCGCGGATTCGACCTAAAATAAATTTGTACGGACTTCTTTTTAAATACAATTACGTGGGATGTCTTCTGCTTTTAATGTTTAGTAGTGATTTGTAAGCAAAGGATATATGATATTCGCAAAGCAAAGCACCTCAAAACAAAACAATAGAAATGTGGCGGTGGTGGTGGTGGTGGTGGAGGGAAAACAATAGAAATGTGGTGGTGGTGGAGGAGGTGGTGGAGGGAAAACAATAGAAATGTAAAGGAAGAGGAGGAGGAGGGAAAATTTTAAAATTGCGAAATTGTGGAGGAGGAAATGAAAAAATTGAGGAAGGAAAATAATAAAATTGTGGAGGAGGAGGAAAATAAAAATGAAAAGGAGAGGGGTAAGTAAAACATTGTTTGCAGCGTTAAAAAAGAGCTAGTTTGCCTTTGCCCTCATTAATATGCACAATTTACCCGCAAAAAATCAGTAAACCGGAACTAGGACAATCATAGCAGCAGGAAATAAGACTTGCGTAATTACGTTACGTCTCAGTGATTTTAAGTCACAAACAAGTTTGACTTTACTCCTCAGACACTATGAATTAACCAATGAAAACGTTTCTTATTTTCTAACTAACCAATCGAAACGAAGACGTTTATCGACCTTAAAGTAACTAGAAATCCTAAACCAGCTAAAAATAGCACATGACCTTATCTTAATGGCATCCCTGCGTATTTCATTCATGAGATAAAGACAAAAAGTTATGACGTCATCGGCGTTAGTTTATTCCTGCGCAAGTTAATGAAATTCCTGAGCAAAAAAAGAGGCTTAACTGGTGCTCCCTATACTACTTAAAATCTCATTTTAAATTAAGAACAAGAAACACATCTTTTGTCCTTGGACTCTGATCTCTATCGCAATCATGAGCGTTCATTTGTTCGTGGCTAATAAGCTTACGGACAAGAAACCCTTCTGATGAACTGGGTACTCTTCATAGCAAAAACGACAATTGTTTAATAGAAAGCAGGGTCACTCAAAAATGTGCTTTATGTCCAAGAAATGAAAATGAAACAAATTAGCTTTCGAATAGATAATTCATAAAAGTCCGTTGTAAGCCATTACGATATTCTATTCGGCCATTCAGCATCCCGCAGAATTTCAACGGTAAACACCCTTTGCATTGATTATTGAGGAGAAACTGTATGCTGTCCAATTCCAGGGTTGATCTCATAGACTTGTAAGCATTAACGCAAGGAAACGTAGCCGACCAGTAAATAAAATCTTCCCCAGAAAGAACCATAGCGGAGACCATGAGTTCAGCTTTTGCTGAGAACTTACAATTAGGCTTTACTTCTTTACCCCCCAAAGCTCATGACTAGCCCCACCGGCGGCTACTGCGACGGCTCCCTGCGACGGCCACTGCGACGGCTTCTGCGACGGCTTCTGTGACGGCTAACGCGACGGCTACTGTGGCGGATGAAGCCTTTCAAGTTGACTTTCACTCCACCTTCCTCAGCTCTTTTCACTGCCCCTATCGCTGCTTCTGATACCGCGCCTGGTAACCTGCCTGTCAATGCCGTTTTTCCTGCCCCTATAAATGCGCCTTTCAGTGCGCCTTTCACATTGACTTTTACAGTGAGTTTCCTTTTGATACCGATACCCGTTATTACCCGTTAATTTGCTATTGCAAATAGGGAGAAATATAATAGTTAAACCCCTCGTTGTGGACACGAAGCGCCATCTACATGTTTCTTAGAAATCCCTCAGTCCACGTTTTGAAAATCGAATCTCCTCTACCTTCAAGAAGAAAATCGTTTTGGAGAGATGGCAAGCGAAGCGCGCCTTTCCCCAGTAGCCAGACAGCTCGTGCCTCGCGCTCCACGCCTGCTTTGTTCTTCATTCGCCGAAAAAGAGCGCCTTTTTTGCAGGCTAGGCGCACAGGATATCGGTTACCTATACTGAGGATTCGATGCTTTATTTCCATATTATCATGCAAACAGCTCAAATCACACTTGATGCATGAACATAAAACATTGTTTAGAAAACAACGTGATCGTACTAGAAATGATTAAATCAAGATGTATACTTTCAGATGTAAAGTAACCCAACTTCTATAACAAAACCAGTCAGATAAAGATGATTTTGAGAGTGCACCTTAGCTTTCTGTGACATCAGCCAGCATGAGAAGATGACTCATCTTCTGATGCTGACTTGGTGAAAATTCAGCTGATTAGTGCTGATCGCCCGTTCTTTGATTTGTCAGTTTTGTCTCTTTACTTTTAGTTTAGTTTCTTTAAAATATTTGTCCTCCGTTTTTTTAAAAGTTCCTTTTCCTCTACTGATGTAAGTACGGGTAGCAAAGCATCGGATACAAGCCCCTTTGGGGAGGAAACAATAAAGTATGCATGTATGTTTGTATGACATACAAACAATGTTTGTATGTACAGTCTTTCCCTCAGTCCTTCGCTTCTCCTTTCCGGTTCCGGTAGAAACAGTTCTAGCTTGCGTTTCGCGCTCGAGAAAAATTTTGAGCTCGACTTGTGGGCAAGTCTAATTATACAGTGGAACTTAGATAAAACGAACCTCCAGAAGTCCTTGGTATAATGAGCGATTTTCTTTTCCCCAGTAATAGTAAAATATATGGAAAAGGACCTCGATATAAGGATCCTCGTTATAGCGAACATATCGAGGTTTCACTGTAAAAAGGAAAGATGCAAACCCGTAACAGAATATCTAACTTTGGTTAGGACGTGGGGGCATATAACATAAATAGACCAAAAACCAGTTGAATAATGAGCAGCATAGGCATCCCAAAGTCCATGGGTGAGCTCATGTTAAAAATTTTTAAGTCTGTTAATACTGCGTAAGGTATAGCGTTTTATAGAGGGGTTAATATGGGAAAAAAAAGAACTAGCAAAATATGGCTTTACCTTACCGTGTAGCAAAGAATTAAAATGAACTTACTTTTGCTTTAATTGTGTTCCGGCTGTGTCGTTTTGAAGCGTTTTGGACTGGTTTTTGCTATCCTGTCTTAACCTTCATAATCATAATCTGCATGAGACACTGGATAGCAAAACCAGCCCAAAACGCTTCAGAACGATACAGGAACACAAAATAAAGAAAAAGGAAGTTTATTTTAATTCTTTGCTACACGATAAGCTAAGATAAGGCCATATTTTCCCCATTTTTTTCCCATATAAACCCTACAAAACGCTACGATACGCAATATTAGCAGATGTAAAATGATGTAAAAACGCGTGCTCACATATTGAGTTTGGGATAGCCTGTTCCAGGCTCCGAGATAGTCGGGTCCGCTGAACTGAGAAAGTGCGAACATGGAAAAAACACAAAAACAGAAAAAACAAAAAACGGGAGAATCCCTTTCTTTTTCTTTTTTCCCGCCCCGCCAACTTTCTGCGTGCCTTTCACTTTCGCGTCTTCCCCACTATCTGAGAGCCTGAAGCAGGCTAATTGGGACACCTGTGCAGCGGTTTACAAAAGTAGTAGCAACAACCAACTAAGCGGTGGAAACGGTCCAAATAGAACAAGACTAAAACGGGAGTAAGCCCCTGATTTGGGGGAAAAAATTGTGCAAGGCTTTGCGCTCCTTCTGGTTGTGTAAGTTCCAGTAAATCAGCGATAAAAATTTTTTGATCCATCAGAGAAAACACGCAACAAAGTAAGATAAGTTTAAACCATGAGTTTATTACATCTTTTGTTAAGAAACTTACAACTGAGAAATCTTTCCAGTCCCTTAATCGAGTTAAAATCAGCTTATCACTTGAAGCGCATACCCACGCGGTTTTTTAACCCCTTAGCCTCATGGTTTCGGCTGAATAGCAGCATTAGCGACGCCACCAGCCACCACCGCCTCCTCCTCCTCCTCCACTACTGCTGCTGCGGCGGCGGCGGCGGCTTGAATAGCTAACGCTGCGGCGGCGGCGGCTCGAATAGCTAACGCTGCGGCGGCGGCGGCTCGAATAGCTAACGCTGCGGCGGCGGCGTGAGGAGCTGACTTTTTTGCGTTTGTCGCTGGGTAGCTTAGGCTTACTTTTTGCTGTGCTTTTCCACTCGGCTTTAAAGTTCTTTCTTGCTTTATTCAGTCCATTTGCCACCCCGACCAAGAGTACATCTACTGGTTTTATATCCTGACCCGACAAAACGGCTTTCTTAATGCCTGACGCAAAGCCTTTCCCAAAGTCTTTAGCACCGTCGACCAAATCGCCCTTCAGAGTGAACTTCCCTTGGAGTTTTACGCCCACAATTGGGATTTTTATATCGATTTTTTTTTCAACCAGCGTCTTAAAACCCTTTGATTTCCCATCGGAATTACTTTTAGATTTTCCTTTGGATTTCTTGCGCAAACCGCGCTTACTTCGCTTGTAAGTGTGGTCAACTCCTTTGAAAACAACCTCCAGTCCAACTTTACACTGATCCATATTGTCCAGACGCCAGTATTGCAGTTCCGTTTTTAACCGATTGGCAACATCATTTCCAAAAACACCTGAGAATTAACCGCCGGAAAGAAATGTTAGTTTGCAACCTCTCTTATACTTATACAAGACATGGACTTCTCTGCAAGTTACTTGGTGGTGGATCAAAAGAAATTTTAGAAAAATAGATACCTATACCTGGTAAGTCAAATGCATCCCAGCCCCTATCTTCTTATTCCCTCCCCCCGGACGAGAAAGAGAATAAAGCGGCTTGAAGACCAAAACTTCCCCCTCCTTGATTTGGGAAAGGATTTTGTCTAACAGTGTAGCTTTTCTGTGGAGCTCGAATTGAGCAGAACGCGAAGAATGCGAACGCAACTCAAGAACGACGAGTGCTGATCGCAACGCGGCTAAGGCTACCCTCTTTTTTTTCTCTGTTTAGCGTCGTCGCGGACCGACTCAAATTTTTGGCATTTTCAAAAACGAAGAAGAAGAAGAAGTAACGACGTAGTTAAACCATTTTTCACTTGAAATAATTCTTTTAATCTGAAAAATGAGCATAGTATACAGTGTAGAGAAAAACAGGAACAAAGACAGGAACATTTTTTACAGTATATTGTGCATTTTGTTAATCCAAATATGTAAATGTTAACTTTTAACGTCATCCTGGAGTACCAGGGCCTCCTATTCCGAGACCTCTCTTGATTTTTTTTTAGGTTTTTTTTTTCAATTCGACCGACCGACCCAATATCAGGAAACGCATTCGACGCTCAACGAAAAAAAAAGGGGGATGGCCTAAATTGCAGCGACGGCATTTTAGTTGTTTACAGTTATACAGTGGATCATAGTCAATTAAACTACCAGGTATCAATGTTTCCAATTCTTCCTCGATCTCCTGAGTCCTTGAGCAGTTCTCTGATTTGTAGTAGAAATACGATTCCTGAGAAAAAGCAAAAAAATGATCACTTTATGAAAAAGTCAATCTCAAGTTTGCAAATACCACGTATTTAAAAAGAGTAGACATGAATTCGAAAATAACACCTCGGCAATATAAAAAAAGTCTGAAAAAAATATGGAATTGAACTCAATTTTGAGTATACTGGCTAAGAAAGGCGCTGTTTTGAAAGGATGATTTAATCCACTAAGGTTTTAAAGCAAAACTGTGCTTACCTTGAAATAGGGTGTACTGTCAGGACTCATTACTGACTGGTAAAAAACTTCCTTTTTTGTAACCATGTCCCGTGAGGTTAGCCTTCTTTAGTTTCTTAAGTACATCAGACTTGGTTAGTTTTGTACTCATGTTGCGGTTGAAAATCAGCAGTTCAATGTCTTCTTCCGTGTCAGCTTCTACAGGATAACGGAAAAAACAATTTCATAAATTTTTCTTAGGATATTGATCAATCATTAGTCAACATCTTTGCAGAAAAGCCGCTCTTCAATTTCACCGGAGCAGTTGTTCAAACTAATGCAAATAAATTTTGCTTAACAAAAACAGACATACCGACAGTCGGGGAAAAGACAAACAGTGCCAGAATCACTGCTATCTTCTCAGAGAGCATCATCTTTCCCCGGCTCAGAGAAAATGACTTCAGAGCCTACAGAAAAGACCTTCAAACCAAAAACAAATTGGTTAAAGAAACTTGGAGTTGACGTTTATTTATACCCAAACTAAGATATCATTTGATTGAGGCTATGACAGTTGAGTGAACATGGAAATCCAGCAAGGAAAGCGGAGGACAAACACCAAGGGACGAAACAATACTTCCTGTTTGTTTTGCTATTGATAACTGAGTTACTTTACACGCTATTGACTTAACCTTTACACTCTATCTGTCTTAGAAAGTAGCTCATAATGCATAAAAATAAAATATCTCATGATAAAATACAAAAATATTTCAAAATCTCGCGAACACAGAGTGGAAAAATTGAAATATACCTTGTAAAAATTGACAATAGCGAAAGTTTAATTTTATCCCGGAATTTTATATTACACAACTTCAGTTTACCGACTGGAATTGGAATAGCTGAAATTTCTTCCGCGCGCAGTTTTTAATTCACACACAATACCCATAAGATTAACACCTCTTTTGAATGCCACTCGTTTCGAATCCAAAGCGCAGCTTCGTTATCATTTCAATTTGCTTTCTCTTTTACGTTTGGATGGCAAAGGGAGTTCACGTACGGTCAGGGACTGAACTAGTCTGCTACAGCGCCAAAGTCGAAGTTCTAGCCTTTTAGCCGAGACTATACTGAGTGCTACTATATTTGCTCACTTTGATTCAGGCCATTGTCTTCTGCAATTGAGTGGCATCTAGAACACGCCATCTCTCGTTAAAGGAGATCTAAAAAGAAATCACAAAACGGTGGTAATTCACGCGTTGAGCTTAATTATTTGTAGAGGAGAAAGCCCCGCGCTAGATTTGGGAGAGCTGGTATCGTGTGTTTTATATTCGTCAGTCTACACTGTCTACACTGCGTAAAAGGGTCTTGTCGCCCATGATCTAACTGTTTCAACCCAAGTTCATGCGCGCAATCAACAATATAGTGGCCCTTTAGCAAAAAAAAATATAACATATGTCCCCTTTCTACCTTAAGAGGCGGGCCTCATTATATCGTGACTATGTGAAGCTTCGGACAGTACAACAGCGTCACCTCCGTCTAAGCTTTAAGTAAGGAAATCGTTTTAAGGCAGCATTGTTTTTAGGGAAGGAAGCTGTCTCGCAAACACGCTTTTTAATGCCTATCCATAAAGTAATGGTACTCCAAGAGGCAAATTAAAGGAGTCAAAGTGCGGCACACTTTCCCCGAGTAGCTAGTGCCTCGCGCTCCACGCCCGCTTTGTGCTTCGTTCGCGCCAAAAACGCGGAAAAAGAGCGCCTGTTTCGCCGCCTGTTTCGCAGGCTAGGCGCACAGGATATCGGTTAACTATACTGAGGATTTGCTGCTTTCTTTCCACCAGTTCAAATCACACTTGATGCATGAACATAAAACATTGTTTAAAAAATGAACATTGTATATTAAGCATAATGTGATCGTAAGGAAGTGAATAAATCAAGATGTAAAGTAACTTCTTTAGTAAAACCAGTCAGATAAAGATGATTTTTGATGATGCTGGCTAGATGAAAATTCAGCTGATTAGTGTTAATCGCCCGTTCTTTTATTTTCACAATGTTTTTTAAAAGCTTTCCTGGGAAGTCATGTAGTCGCTGTCAGTTTTGTCTTTACTTTTAGCATGTTTCCTTTGAAATATTTGCTCTCCGTTTTTTTAAAAGTTACTTTTTCTATATGCAATTACGGGTAGCAAAGCATCGGGTACAGAAGACTTTCTCAAAGTCCTTCCCTTCTCGCTCGCTTTGGCGCAGAAAACACTGATAAAAAAATCTTCCGCTCTCGCTTTGAGCTGGACTTGAAGAGGGAAAGCACAAGTCTACACGTACCGTAAAACTCCGCATGCTTATATCTAAACAAAATTACCTATGAAGCGTGTGTTATGTCATGATTTACTTTTCACTCATTATAAAACACATGAGCACTTATAATTATTTGCTAAAATCAGTAGTTTTGCGTCAAAGGCACTGACATGTGAGCCGGGCATGTGAGATGCCTGTTGTAGATCGTTTTCACTGTCACGCAACAAAAACTAAATTGGAAACCGTCCAGTGGAAGAAACCAAGAAAATGAAATGTTATAAAAGACTAATATATAAACAATTTGTCCAAGTCTCAGGTCTTTGTGGCCCATAGTTTCTGAGTTATTTGGCGAAACGTTTCACGCACCTTTGTAGCCGGAACTTTTTATGGAGACGCCATATTGGTGCACCATTTTGGTGCACCAATACGGCCGCCGGAAATCAACAAAAACATCTGAAGTTTACTTTTTCTATAAAAGCTCTTTCTTTTCACACGAGAACTAGCGTACGTACGCATAAACATATCTTCTAATACTTGAAGTTGTTATATTGCTGAAAATCAAGAGGAGAGACTTTTTTTCAACGAGACAGCATTCCTATTATGGTGTCACGCAGTGTGAAAACTCGGAAGTTCAAATTGCTGCATTTTCGAAATGAAACATGCTACGGAAATGAAAACTTGTACAAAGATTTACTTTGTGTTTATCTTCCACCTAGTGTAAATAAGAATTCCTAAACCTCGCTATTTTGACTTTACAATTTGATGACGTCACAGTGAAAACCATCTATTCGTGATTTCTTAATAACAAAACAGTAATGACAGGTTGAACAAAAGGTAGAAAATTCCCTTTTACTCATCTGTTTTACATACTAAACATAACTATCCTTATCGGCCCATAGCCGCCCGAGAAATAACAATGCTTTAATCAGGGGCACCCAACGTCAATTTTCGGAAAATATCTGTTCGGAAGACGATTTGAGAACTAGAATTTTCGGAACATTTGTTGTGAAATTTCTTGCTTGCCTGCCTCTCCTAGGTTTTTCGAGCATCTAAAAACTGGTATAATTGCCCTTTTTTAACGGATATTTATCCTAAAAAGGTCACGTAGAATTTTCGGGAGCCTTTTTTTCTGGCTGAAATTTTCGAAAAGGTAGGTTTTGATCCCTATAATTTTCGGATCACTAAACTTTCACTTAGGAAATCCGAACAGATGAAAAATTTTTAGGGATGAAAATATGCCTATATCTACCGTTTAAAGACTAAAATACGTTTAACAATGCTATGTTTAAGTGGTTTTGATTTACATTCTCGTTGGGTGCCCCTGTTTAATTAGATGCTTGAGCTATCGAAGAACCGTGCGAAGAATCAAAGGAAAACATTCACAGCTATTCACAATAGCATACGGCGCGAACTTCCTTTCGAATATAAAGAGAACAAAAAAAATGCTAAAGAAAACACATAATAAATACAACAAGGAGACAAGGTAAGAAGTTCTGAAGTATATTAAGTGCATTTTTTGACCCATAAATAACGAGCGCTAATATTCCCATGCAAACCCTTATGATATTTCTGGCGCAACAACGATTTTCACTCGTGAGCTTGGGGTACCTGTGACATGACATGCTACCATGGCAACCTCTAAGTCTGTTCTGATGTAGAATTTTGAATCAGCTCTGTGCCCGTTTGCAAGAATTTATCAAATTTGCAAATAGAATAGCTGTCAGTTAACGCGCTTTTCAGTGAGCAATAAAAGCCAACAGATTAGTTATGTGTATAACTATGGCCGTATTATTTTATCTTTATTTTTCAAAATCAAGAGAAAGATAGGGGTTCTGCTTACCCATGAGTTCAGCTTATACACGAGTTTATGCGGCAATTTAGAATTCCAGACCGCAAAAAACATATTTTACTTAGTGTTTTATGTTTGAAATGAATGTTCTCCAAGTTCTCCAAAATTTTGAAAGTAAGACTAAAAATTCTGGGTTTTTTCAGCATTGCTTAGAGTATTGCTCTGGACAGTATGCGTCGGCAATATCAAATCATAAAAATGCTATCATTTATTAATTTCCTTACAAGCGTCACGTGTTCGTTATCAACTTAAGACTTTCAGAAAAAGGCACGTGACAGATCACGTGACAACCTGAAACGTTATTTTAAAATATCTTAAAATGTCAAAGACAATGATTGTTGGTAGGAATTTTCAATTGGCAGTTGGACTCTGTTGCAAGGTTTATAATGAAGACTGTTATTTGAAATGCAAAATGATACAATTGAAAATGATATTCAAATGACACTAACATTGTACGACAATTCCCTCTCCATTGATAGCAATAGCCTGCTGTAGACGTTTCAGGCTACAGGGTCCAATGAGAAGAGGCATAGGCTACCAGTCACTGTTGAACAGATGTGTTTTTTGTTTTTACTTTAAAATGAGATTTTACGGCGTTAGGAGGTTGAGGTCAGTCAGTAAAACAGGCCTAGGCAATTGGGGAAAAAGGCAGTTCATGCAACAATTATCCTGCATACTGCAACAAATGCACTGTCCATGGGTGGCGCTGACGATATAACTGTGATGTCAAATTCTACGTTGCTGAACTTATTAGAATGAATTCAAAACGCCTGTCTATATGTTATTGACTAAAGAAACATCATTATCATATTTTCGCCCCGCTTAAAATCTACCACCTCAGTTATATGCATGAAAAGCAGTTAATATGTTTATCTTCACAGATAGGCTATCTTTTGGTCCTTGGACTCTTATCTCTATAGCAATAACGAGCGTTCATTTGTTCGTGGTTAATAGGCTTACGGACAAGAAACCCTTCTGATGAAACTGGTTTCTCTTCAATGCAAAAACGACAATTGTTTAGTAGAAAGCAGGGTCACTCAAAAATGTGTCAGTTTATAGCCAAGAAATGACGAAAATATTACAAATTATAGCTTTCGAATATATAATTCAAATAAGTCCGTTGTAAGCCATTAAGATACTCCATTCCGTCAATCAGTATCCCGCAGAATTTCATACTGAGAACACCGTTTGATTATTGAGAAGAAATTGTATGCTAAAGTGCTATCTAAAGTACTTTCAGATGTGTTAGATCTTTAGAAATGCATTCAAAGCGACGCTATAAAATTTGTATCTGTTCAGTCATCCTATGGGAGCGCGAGTCTTTTCAAAATTACCAGGGCTTTAGTATTATTTTCCCGAAATTTTAGGTTTCCTTTGTTCTACTAAAAATAACCTAAACTAAGGATTGAAATGTGAAAAATTATACTTCAGGAAATCGTAGAGAATTTATTAGATGAGCTCCGAAAATTTTACATGAATGGAACGGTCATCTACAAATGTGTAGCCATCCTCAAGTAATAGAAAATTCTAGGCAATATTTGCGTCTCCGAACAGTTGTTGTACAGAAAAACAGTCGTTGGGTCCCCCTGTAACAATCTCCAGTCTACTCCCTACGCGTTCCGGCTTGGCAAGAACTGACTGACTTTCGCGGGGACATTACCGAGAACGGTGTAAGACAGAACGCCTATAGGGACTTGGCTGGTGTGTTTGTGATCGTGTTTCTTTGCGTGTTCGTGTAACGAGTTATAGATGCATGCGGAAAGTTTAGAGAGAATCCAAGAAGTTAGATCCCAGTTTAGTCTAGTATAGGGGAGCAAAATTCAGCTTAACTAGCTCTGGTATAGGCTTTTAAAGGGTTCCAGGGTTCCACATCCCCACCCAACTGAACATTCCTAAAGTACCCCCCGGGGTAAAACCCGAGAGAGCAACGACCCAAAAGGTAAAACGATTGCTTCGAGTGAGCGGGAGGTTCGAGTTATTGAGGCTAACATCGCAGCAAACATATAATGTAGTAAAAAGGTGAATAAATCCAGGATAACTGGCAGTTTTGGTTGCAATACGGCAAGATTCTAGTTGACGACGGTTCGAGTTATCGAAGTCAACTGTATTTGACTTTTTATAAGGGCCGAGGAATCTCCAATATTCAATGATTTATGTTGTACATCGGAAAGCAATCTTAAATAACAAGAATCGCCGAAAGGCGATTTTTAACTGGGCTGCAAAGGGGCTATTTTTTCTGAGGGAAGGGGGCGGCTATACACACTCAGGCTACCATAAAATCTTGTCGGCAACATTGCATGCAACAGAATCTCATGTGAGACTGAAACATGAACTCATTCAGAACATTGTACGCTTTTGAAAGACTTTCGTAACCAAAAAAAGAGAACCATTTTTAAGTGGGGGCTGTATAATAACTTTTAAATTCCACCATTATGAATAAAAATAAACAAGTAAACCATTAATTCTAAACAGGAAACAATTTGCATTATTTCCACGCACTCCTCCCCCAATCCCTCTGTGCCCCAAAATATAGCGTGACAGTATAACGTGACTAATTTGACGTAACCGGAAATTCCAAAAATTGTTGTCCTTCTACGAGCATAAAATGCGACAGAAATATTGTATTGTACGAAAACCAGAAGTACACTAAAACAGACAGTTAACTGCCCATTGATTCCGCCTGATCCTGGGGCCTCACTGACTGCACGGAGACTTTACTGCGTTCTTCACAAACATGCGAACTCTAAATTCACAATTGTGTTTATCGCTGCCGTCCATCATAATTACGATCACAAGCAACGAACCTTGAAACAGAGAAACACACAAAACGGATCGAAATCCACAAATCACAAACCATGACCTTTTGAACCCGTGAAGTAAAGTTTTGGTTTCCTAAGAGGTCCGTTAAGATGATTGACACCAGCGAAAAACGCAATCGTCGGTTGGAACTTCAGAATTCGCATGTTTGTGAAAAGTGCGATCCTAATTTGCGGTCCACAGTCTACATGAAAACGAACTATTTTTTCCACAAGATAAAAAGTATTCAGTTTTAAGATTTTCCTCACGGTATTTTTCTCTAACTTAAAGGAATAAAATCCTTTGCATTTTGAGACCTAAAAAAATTTAAAGATTTCTCGCTCGCATGTTGCGTTCACCAGCACGCACTTCAAACAATGTAAATAGATGAAACGATCGATAACATACTTTTTACCTGATACCGATGTGAATTAAAAATTCGCTCCAGTTCTGTTTGTCTCACCCAAGACTAACTTTTCTTCATGGAAGATAACTATGCCGCTTTATAACTCGTCCGAAGTTTTTGTGCCAGCTAAACAATATGGAAACACTATTCACAGTGACGCGACGCACTATTATGCCTTTGTTTACTTGTGATCACATCTTCAAGCGAAGTCTCTCTTTTCAAGCGATTCATCTCAATGCACAATAATCGACCCTTATATTAGTTAAAATCCTATGGTTCATTTATATTTATGCTGTTTTTGCCCCTCACATTGACTGTGTTCGTTCGTATCCAAAACACCTTTACGAAAATAAAGGTTGTATAAGTCATGTGTGTTATGTTTCGAGATAAATAGATTATACGCTTTTTTAAGTTTCCATTTTGCGGTGACTTCAGTTTACATCTCCATAAAATGGTAAAAGAAATATCAAGAAACATCACGAGAGCTGAAAATTTTCAAAGGCATGTTTCTGAAACTCGCTAATGCTGACATCAATATAGCGTGCTTGCTGAATGGGCGAAAACACAGAATTGTGATCACAAGATCTTGTACAAATTTAATGACAAAAGCTTAGCAAGATACAGATACAAACAAAAGCAAACCCCCTGAAACCTCGACGTGGGCTTCACTTGTATGCTCTACTCAGTCACCAAACCTTGTCAGTAATAGCTCCTATTTTCCTCAAGTCGCTCTCTGTGAAGCTCCCGGATGGGATGTCCCGGAGAAGCTTTAAACTTGTGTGCGAGATTCTCAGAGTTCCTATGTTTGTCCGTGTCTTCTTTATCCTCAGTATCCGAAATTTAGATCTCCAAAGTGACGTGTGTTGCATTAAATAGAAGGAAATATTTAAAGGAAAAGCCAGTCTTCTAACATGGCAAAGTTGTCACGTCCCTCGCTTATGGACGTGCGTCACATCAGGATTCATCTGCCATTCATCGGCAACTGAGTTGTTCGCTTCACTGACTATGACGGCTTACAATCAAGTCTTCAGCCATAGTGTCGTCAACTGGTGAAATACTTTGCTCATAAATTGTGCCTCTTAATTGCTCATGTACTACATCGATCGATAGTTCACGAAGCAGCCACGGCGTTCCAAACCTGACGCTCACAGACATCTTTTCAGTCTTCTAGTGTGAACCTATCGTGAACGGCGTGTCGGTTGAATGCAACGCGAGCATTTCTCTGAGTTTCCCAGCGCCAACATCATCTAACTGACTTAAACTCGAACAATAAAAAAATTATAGAGTGACTCCCATGGTCGAATCGCTTCGAACAACGCAAATAGCCTTCTTCAGGTTCGCAACGCCTTGTGGGTTTTTCAGGGGGAGCGCAGACAAGGTACAAAAAGTATCCGTGCAAGGCTCCGTGCAAAAGAAACTCATATGAAACCATTTGGGAGAACATCGTTTCTCGGTTTCTCATCTTCCCTCCCCCGGGACACCACTTTTTGACACCGACGACCGAAAGCCCATTTTATGACTGGGCCGCACAGGCAGCCCAGTAATTATAATGTGAGGGAAGGAAGAGGCACTTAAATTTTTACTATGTACATTGTAATTTTACACCTCGTGAAATGAAGCACAATCGACGTTTTTTTTCTGCCGTTCTCGTCGCCGGAGAAAAACAGACAGGGTATAACAGTGAAACCTCTAAAAAGTTAGTCTTCGAGAGCATCCGGTTTTTTTTCGGCTCCAGATACTAGTTTCACCCGGAGGAAGAGAAGCGACGACCGGAAATACGTCTACGGTTCGCAGGCTACCGGTTGACGTGCTCCTCGGCCGCGTCCAGAGTATCTTAAGGTCCCTAATAAAGTCTTAACGAGAAGCGTACGAGAGACTGGTACGGTATACGCAGGTATTCATGATAATTTCAGCTTTGAGGTATAAAAAACGAGAAACAATCCTCGCTTATGCTATTAACATGTATCTTGCTGAAAGTGAAGTGATCAAGTCGCTTGCATCGTGTTTTCAAGGCTCAACGTTTCATGATGCGGGAATTGTTTAAAAAAAACCTAATCGCAGGCGCATTTCAAATAATTTTAGTTGTTCGTGATATAGATATTTAGGTAGCTTGCAAACCGCAGACGTATTTTCGGTCTGTATCAAGACGTTATTTAATTAAACTTAAGCCTGAGCGAAATTCTTCATGAAAGTATTTTTAAGTGACTTCTGTTCAGTTAAAGCTTGTGTTTTCAGTTACTGAGTGTGTTTTCAAGCGATCTGATGGACACTTTTGTGGCAAATTACTGTCCCTGTTCTTTCCTTCAATCAAACTCAAACCGAAGCTTGCTCGTTTGACAATACGATTTCTTTCACTGTTCTAAAATCTGTGTTGTCTTCCTTAAAGTGCTACTGAAACGAAAAATCAAATTGGCTATTTTGCATTGAAAACGTTTTATCAATCTTAGATTAACTCTAATTGTCAATAAAAATGCTTATTTTCCATCAAAAGTTGTTGTTATCGGGGCGAAAAGTAAGGTAGGCAAGTGGGTATATAATTCATGCCAGTATGCCATATAGTCGCCCATGATCACTGATCGACTGTTCTTAACACTGATCATCTGTCCTTAGCACTGATCAACTGTCCCTAACACCAATCATCCGTCCCTAACACTGATCATCTGTTCTTAGCACTGATCGACTGTTTTTAACACTGATCATCTGTCCCTAACACTGATCATCTGTCCTTAGCACTGATCGACTGTTCTTAACACTGATCATCTGTCCCTAACACTGATCATCTGTCCTTAGCACTGATCGACTGTTTTTAACACTGATCATCTGTCCCTAACACTGATCATCTGTCCTTAGCACTGATCGACTGTTCTTAACACTGATCATCTGTCCCTAACACTGATCATCTGTCCTCAGCACTGATCGACTGTTCTTAACACTGATCATCTGTCCCTAACGCTGATCATCTGTCCTTAGCACTGATCCACTGTTCTTAACACTGATCATCTGTCCTTAGCACTGATCGATTGTTTTTAACACTGATCATCTGTCCTTAGCACTGATCGACTGTTCTTAACACTGATCATCTGCCCCTAACACTGATCATCTGTCCTCAGCACTGATCGACTGTTCTTAACATTGATCATCTGTCCCTAACGCTGATCATCTGTCCTTAGCACTGATCGACTGTTCTTAACACTGATCATCTGTCCTTAGCACTGATCAACTGTCTCTTACACCGATCATCTGTCCCTAACGCTCATCATCTGTCCCTAGCACTGATCATCTGTCTTTAGCACTGATCAACTGTCCCTAGCATTGATCATCTGTCCCTAGCACTGATCAACTGTCCCTAGCACTGATCATCTGTCCCTAGCATTGATCAACTGTCCCTAGCATTGATCATCTGTCCCTAACACTCATCATCTGTCCTTAGCACTGATCGACTGTTCTTAACACTGATCATCTGTCCTTAGCACTGATCAACTGTCTCTAACACTGATCATCTGTCCCTAACGCTGATCATCTGTCCTTAGCACTGATCAACTGTCCCTAACACTGATCGGACGTGGACGTGACTTAAGTTTTATTGACAACAGCAAAATAGGAAGCAGCATGCTGAACAGTAGTGGCCTGCACCTAAATCAGAAAGGTAGCGCAGCACTTGCTAAAAATATTTTGAGTCATATTAGTAATTGTTATTGATTTAAAGAAGTCAACAGTTTTTTGCCTGAATGTGAACCAAATTGTTATGATGATATGACCTCTGCCTTGAAAGTAAGGGGCTTCAAAATTGCGAGTATTAATGTTGCTAGTCTCCCGCTGCATATTGAAGAGCTTCGACTAATTATGGCTGATCAGTGTCTTGATCTGCTAGCTGTTAATGAGACTAGACTCGATTCTACAATAACTGACAACTTGGTTCATATTGACGGCTATTCAATCCTAAGAAAGGATCGAAACCGTAATGGCGGCGGCGTGTGCATTTATCTTCGATCGAATATTAATTATTGCCTTAGAAATGAAATAATTCCCAATAACGAGTTTGAAATGTTAAGTGTTGATATTAAAAAGCCCAATAGTAAAGCTTTTAACGTAACTGCGGCCTACAGGCCCCCTAGCTGTACGGTTGGCTTCTTTGAAGCTTTAGAAGCTATTGTTCGCATTATTGACATGGAATCTAAGGAACAAATTATCTTAGGCGATTTAAATTGCAATTATCTATCGGATAGAAATAACATGCACCTGTCTCAGTTGAAGCAATTAAGTTCGACCTATCAGTTTCAACAACTAATCAATGAACCTACTAGAATCACGCCAAATTCTAGTACACTTATTGATATAATTTTATCAAATGAACCCTCAAGGATTTTAAAATCAGGAGTGGTGCATATGGGATTAAGTGACCATAGTATGGTCTATGCAGTACGTAAGTTTGC
>NC_133205.1:3374200-3379200 GCF_958299795.1 Porites lutea | reverse complement strand
GATTGACTGTCCCTAGTACTGATCATCTGTCCCTAGCACTGATCATGTCCTTAGCACTGATCAACTGTCCCTAGCACTGATCATCTGTCCCAAGTATGCAAGTATGCATTGAATCACTCATTAAGAATCGCGAAACGTATATATTACGAAAAGAAAATCGATGCTTCTAAATCAAATGCCAAAGCTACATGGAGAGTTCTAAACGAAATTATTAAGACAAAAAAGAAAGCGTTTAAAATCAATTCCTTCTTTAAAGTTGACAACCAAGAAATTACGGATCCAGTAGACATCGCTAATAGATTCTGTAGTTATTTTTCTAATATCGGACCTAATCTAGCCAAAGAAATTCACTCGTCTGTCTCTCACCGCAGTTTTCTCTCTGGTCACTTTTGTCAATCGGCGTTTTTTGATCCAGTGACTCCAAATGAGCTATTCGAAATTTCCAATGCTTTTCGACCAGGTAAGGCAGCTGGCCATGATAGAATTCCCATTTCCATCATAAAAAAGTCAATTCAAATTATAGCCGTTCCTTTAGCTCATATAATCAATTTATCTATCTCTCATGGCATTGTTCCCGACCATATGAAAATTGCTCGCGTGATACCACTCTTTAAAGCCGGTGATCGATCACTCTTTACGAACTATAGACCGATCTCGATTCTCCCTAGTAGCTTTTCTAAGTTTCTTGAAAAGGTTGTTTATAACCGTCTTTATAATTATTTAAGTAAACTAGAAATTTTATGTGATAATCAATTTGGCTTCAGGAAAAATCATTCAACTTCGTTAGCATTGATTGACCTATATGAAAAAATCTCCCTTGCTCTTGATCGCAATGAACATGCCGTTGGCGTTTTCCTTGATCTTTCTAAGGCCTTTGATACCGTCGATCACAATATTCTGCTTGACAAACTCGAACACTATGGTATACGTGGCGTGGCTCTGGACTGGGTTAGAAGCTACCTCTCCAACAGGTTGCAATTCGTTCAATTTAACGGTCAATGCTCCTCTCCTCAAACTCTCTGCTGTGGTGTCCCCCAGGGATCTATTTTGGGCCCCTTGTTTTTCTTGCTCTATATTAATGATTTAAATAATGTATCGACGCTCGTCGAGCTGATTTTATTCGCTGATGATACTAATTTATTTATGTCCCATAAAGATCCTGTCTACCTGGCAACCTCACTCAATTCCGAACTTAATAAATTATCCACTTGGTTTAAGGCAAACAAACTCTCCTTAAACCTAAAGAAAACAAACTTTATGTTATTTAAGCCTAGACAGAAAAGGTATCATTTTCCAATACAAGTATGCATAAACGAACAGAGAATCGAACAGGTTAAGGAAACGGTCTTCCTCGGTGTAGTCCTAGATGAACATCTGTCTTGGAAACCGCACATTTCTCAAGTAGCTCGTAAAATCTCGAAATCAATAGGTGTCATTAATAGAGCAAGATTTTTTCTACCTAAACCGTGTCTAAAAACTCTTTATTATTGTTTAGTTTATCCTTATCTTCATTATTGTATTATTGTCTGGGGATCTACGTACAAAACCAATCTTCGCCGTCTTGTCTCTTTGCAAAAGCGAGTTATCAGAATTATTTCTAAATCAACTTTCGATTCTCATTCAGACCCTATTTTCAAAGAATTAGAGCTACTAAAACTTTCCGATATTAGACAGCTAGAATTAGGTAAACTCATGTTTTCTCTTAACCATTCTCTTTTGCCTTCAAAGTTCAACAATCATTTTTCTTTAAACAAACAAGTCCATAGCTATGCCACTAGACACGCGAACGATTTTCACCTTCCTTCTTGTAGAACAAACCTTCGTAAATTTTCTGTCAGTTTCCAAGGACCTACTTATTATAACACTATAGAAAATGATATTAAAGAATCTAATTCTCTCCACTTATTCAAAACGAAATTGGAAAAAAAAATTATATATGAATTATTAGTTATAAATCTTGTAGTAAATAGTTATATTTCTTCCATGTCTGATATTATTTTTATACTTATTGTTACTTGTACCATACCTAATATTTTGTCAACTCAGTCTATGTAATTAGTTAATTTATACTTACCTTCATTGTATTTTGCTTTCGATCCTGGCCTTACCGTTACTGTTAACTTTATTTTTACTCTGAGGGAGCCCAATGTCTATAAGCCTCATGGTTTCTTTTTGGGCTTCCTCGCCACTTTCATTTGCTTTTGTGTAACTGTCTTGTTTTATCGTTATTTGTATTTTGTGGTAAATCAAATAAAGTTACAAAGTTACAAAGTCCCTAGCACTGATCAACTGTCCCTAGCACTGATCATCTGTGCCTAGCACTGATCATTTGTCCCTAGCACTGATCATCTGTCCCTAGCACTGATCAACTGTCCCTAGCACTGATCATCTGTCCCTAGCACTGATCATCTGTGCCTAGCACTGATCATTTGTCCCTAGCACTGATCATCTGTCCCTAGTACTTATCAACTGTCACTGATCATCTGTCCCTAGCACTGATCAACTGTCCAAAGCACTGATCATGTGTCCCTGACACTGATCATCTGTCCCTAGCTCTGATCAACTGTCCCTAGCACTGATCATCTGTCCCTAACACTGATCATCTGTCCCTATCACTGATTAACTGTCCCTAGCACTGATCATCTGTCCCTAGCACTGATCAATTGTCGCTAACACCCTGGGGAGATTGGCTGAGGTCAGTCTGTTGGCCACCGTGAAAGCCCTGCCATAAGACCACTGTAAGTACTCATCAAGATTGGGCCTCTGTTTATTAGCCCTAACTAATATCCAGTAACTAACCACTCTGTTACTGCAATCAATTCCCCCGGTCAGTATAAAACATGGACTGCGGGCTGGGTATAAAACACGGACTCGTGTATAAAACGCGGGTTCCCATGAAC
The DNA here is from genome assembly GCF_958299795.1 of Porites lutea. Classification (NCBI taxonomy): domain Eukaryota; kingdom Metazoa; phylum Cnidaria; class Anthozoa; order Scleractinia; family Poritidae; genus Porites; species Porites lutea. Next base: position 3,376,300 of record NC_133205.1, on the reverse strand, counting down.
ACGGAAAGTGTTTATATATGCAACAGACGTCGGAAAAGTATGTAGTTCAAAGTGTTACTAGAGTTCACTTTTTCACTTCTTCAACTCAGACAAGCCAAGATTTCAATTTTTTCCCAGGGCTGCATCCCCCGTTTCCTGTATTCATTTTGATCTCCCTTAGAAAATCCTGTCTATGGGCCTGTTTGGGGAAAGCCCTAACTACAAAATGGTTACTCTAGACCACTTCAATCCATCATATCTTGGACTGCCTTACTCCCTTTCGTTCCATTTCAGGGGTGTCTAGAAAACGACGACCTAGAAAACGAAGACCTACGACCTAGAAAACAAAGACCTAGAAAACAACGACCTAGAAAACGACGACCTAGAAAACGACGACCTAGAAAACGACGACCTAGAAAACAACGACCTAGAAAACGACGACCTAGAAAACAACGACCTAGAAAACGACGACCTAGAAAACGACGACCTAGAAAACAACGACCTAGAAAACGACGACCTAGAAAACGATGACCTAGAAAACGACGACCTAGAAAACGACGACCTAGAAAACGACGACCTAGAAAACGACGACCTAGAAAACAACGACCTAGAAAACAACGACCCAGAAAACGACGACCTAGAAAACAACGACCTAGAAAACGACGACCTAGAAAACAACGACCTAGAAAACAACGACCTAGAAAACGACGACCTAGAAAACGACGACCTAGAAAACAACGACCTAGAAAACGACGACCCAGAAAACAACGACCTAGAAAACGACGACAGGGATGGGGTAGCTCGAAGGATTAAGGGGTTAGAGGGGTACAGAAGGCGGGAAATAAGAGGACGATAGGAGGGAATTATGAAGGGATGAGAGGTGGGCGAAGAAGGAAAATTACAGAAAAATAGTAAATGTTTTTTGTACCGGCTAAGGGTATGAAGCCAAGGAATAAAACGGTGGAAATGGAAATGCAAGGTACGCGAGGTCTCCCCTCTGTTTCGTTTATCAAACAAGCGTTGCCTGTTTGTTATTGGATAGATTTATTTGATGACAAGAATTGCATTAGCTTATTGTGTTTCAAACCAGTTTTTCAGCAGAATAGAAGTGAGAAAGAAAATAATTTACAGTCTGTCTATAAATCCACTTACCTGAAGAATCTGTTAAAAGAACTTGCTAACCTGTAAAGTGCGATTGTTGTAACGACCCGCCACAGAAGTAAGTTAACATTGAAGTTTTCTGAATTTAGCTACGAGATTAAGACGCTTTGTGTTTGTTCTGATTGCGAATTATAAATGTATTTCTTTTAGATCGAATAATTATTAAAGCTTGGTGGTCATGGTAGCTAACCAGTTCCTAAGGAAACACCCTCCCCCTCTAGAACTGGCTGGGGTGGTGGACAATAAAGTGTTTACCAAGAGAGGAGCCTCTCTTGGTGTTTACTGATTAAAAGTGTATCGGGTTAGTTTCATGAGCGATCCCGCAGTGTGTTAATAAAAAGAGGTTTGAGGAACGAAGTATTTCTAAAAGTCAAAATTTGGGAAATTTTCACGTTTAGGCGGAGATGCTCGATTGATTTATTGGTTAACGTAAACCTTCGTTACATGTACCGCGCGAGATACCTATACATCTATTGTTCTTGCGTTATTTTCATAACGCGGTTTATAAAACCGTCTCTCGCATTTTTAAACAGCAGTTACAGAGTGCCTAGTGTCGTCGTAGGAGCTATTGTTTTGTCTTGGACATTGCATTGTGCATTGCGTGAAAGTGATGGAAGAATTAAAGATGAACCGAAGTGAAATTTTTAATTTTGCTCTGCGGCGTTGTCCCTTTTTCGAGGGTCTCAATGGGGTTAACCGATAGGCGTAAAACGGCCAAAAATTTAGTCGATAACCGTAAAAATTGAAAAATTTTAATCGTTAGCCGTAAATAGGGTAAAAAGAAATTGTTCCCTAGATTTGCTTCTTTTAAGGAAGGTACTAAACTCACTTATGGTTGCGTTTTTTATTTCCCGGCTAGTGTGACTCCGTACGCACGTTAGGCGAAGCGCCTTTTAGGTGTTGAGCAAGACCTAGGTTCCATTTCCGCCGCTCTCTCGGGGAACTAATTTTTTTTTTCCA